>NW_028239183.1:0-181588 GCF_036417535.1 Chlamydotis macqueenii
TCCCCCACCCCGCCCCTGCCCCGCCCCCATGTCACAGCCCCGCCCCACCCCGCCCCCACCCTGTGACCCACAAGTGACCCTCCCCCAACCCTTAACTGAGCTCCCTGACCCACAAGTGCCCCCCCCGACCACAAGTGGCCCTTGGGGCCTCCAGGTGGACTCTGGGCCCCCCAAGTGCCCCCCACAGGCCCCCCCAAGTGCCCCTTGAGGGCCCCCAAAACTGACCCCCAGGACCCACAAGTGGCCCTCCCCAGACCCCCAAGCGCCCCCCGGACCCACAAGTGGGCCCCCCACGGGACCCCCAAGTGCCCCCCCGCCCGACCTGCGTGAAGAGGTGCGCCAGGATGAGCTCGCTGCTGGAGGACCGTCAGGCCCGACAGCTGGGGGGGCACCCGTGGGACCCACGGCGACCCACGGCGACCCACCGCGATCCACCGGCACCCACAGACACCGTAGGGAGCCACCGCGACCCACAGCGACCCACAGACACCGTAGGGACCCACAGCGACCCACGGCGACCCACGGCGACCCACAGACACCCACAGACACGGTAGGGACCCACAGCGACCCACAGCGACCCACAGCGACCCACAGACACCGTAGGGACCCACAGCGACCCACAGCGACCCACAGACACCGTAGGGACCCACAGCGACCCACAGTGACCCACAGACACGACAGTGACCCACAGTGACCCACAGCGACCCACAGCGGACCCACAGACACCACAGCGACCCACAGCGACCCACAGACACCGTAGGGACCCACCGTGACCCACAGCGACCCACAGTGACCCACAGACACCGTAGGGACCCACAGCGGCCCACAGCGACCCACGGCGACCCACAGACACCGTAGGGACCCACAGCGACCCACAGCGACCGTAGGGACCCACCACGACCCACAGCGACCCACAGACACCGTAGGGACCCGCAGCGACCCACGGCGACCCACAGGACACCGTAGGGACCCACAGCGACCCACAGCTACCGTAGGGAACCACAGCGACCCACAGCCGCCCACCAACACCGTAGGGACCCCACAGCGACCCACAGACACCGTAGGGACCCACAGCGACCCACAGCGACCGTAGGGACCCACCACGACCCACGGCGACCCACAGACACCGTAGGGACCCGCAGCGACCCACGGCGACCCACAGACACCGTAGGGACCCACAGCGACCCACAGCGACCCACAGCTACCGTAGGGACCCACAGCGACCCACAGACACGTAGGGACCCGCAGCGACCCACAGCGACCCACAGCTACCGTAGGGACCCACAGCGACCCCACAGCCGCCCACCAACACCGTAGGGACCCGCAGCGACCCACAGCCACCCACAGACACCGTAGGGACCCACAGTGACCCACGGCCGCCCACCGCCACCCACAGCGACCCACGGCGACCCGTAGGGACCCACAGTGAGCCACACGCGACCCCAAGCGACCCACAGCGCCGCGGGGCCAGCAGCAGGGAACCCCCCCCAAACCCCGCCCCCTTCTGCCCCACCCCTCTCCCCATTGGCCCTCCCCACCCGCCGGCCCCGCCCACCTTGTGCGCCACCCAATCCACCCAGCCCTTGGCGCGGGGGTTGATGTTGATCAGCACCAGCCCCCTCCACCGCCTCGCGGTGCAGCAGCTGTGGGGCGGGGCCAGACCCATAGCGCCCCACGGCCACGCCCTCCCACCCCATAGCGACCCCCCAGCCCCATAGCGACCCCCCAGCCCCACAGCCACGCCCCCCGAGAGCCCCCAGCGACCCACAAGTGCCAAACCAAGAGACCCCACTAACCTCCTCCAGCCCCATAGCGCCCCACGGCCACGCCCCCCCAGCCCCATAGTGACCCCCAGCCCCACAGCCGAGCCCCCAACCCCCCAGCGACCCACAAGTGCCCAGAGACCCCACTAACCTTCTCCAGCCCCATAGCGCCCCACGGCCACGCCCCCCCGCCCCATAGCGACCCCCCCAGCCCCATAGCGAACCCCCTGCCCCATAGCGATGCCCCCCGACAGCCCACAACCCCCTAGCGACCCACAAGTGCCCAACCAAGAGACCCCACTAACTTCCTCCAGCCCCATAGCGCCCCATGGCCATGCCCCCCTGCCCCATAGCGACCCCCCCTGCCCCATAGCGACCCCCCAGCCCCACAGCCACGCCCCCCGAGAGCCCCCAGCGACCCACAAGTACCCAACCAAGAGACCCACTAACCTCCTCCAGCCCCATAGCGCCCCACGGCCATGCCCCCCCGCCCCATAGCGACCCCCCCAGCCCCATAGCGACCCCCCAGCCCCATAGCCAAGCCCCCAACCCCCCAGCGACCCACAAGTGCCAGAGACCCCACTAACCTCCTCCAGCCCCATAGCGCCCCACGGCCATGCCCCCCCGCCCCATAGCGACCCCCCCAGCCCCATAGCGACCCCCCAGCCCCACAGCCGAGCCCCCAACCCCCCAGCGACCCACAAGTGCCCAGAGACCCCACTAACCTCCTCCAGCCCCATAGCGCCCCACGGCCACGCCCCCCTGCCCCATAGCGACCCCCCAGCCCCATAGCGAACCCCCTGCCCCATAGCGATGCCCCCCGACAGCCCACAACCCCCTAGCGACCCACAAGTGCCCAACCAAGAGACCCCACTAACTTCCTCCAGCCCCATAGCGCCCCATGGCCATGCCCCCCTGCCCCATAGCGACCCCCCCTGCCCCATAGCGACCCCCCAGCCCCACAGCCACGCCCCCCGAGAGCCCCCAGCGACCCACAAGTACCCAACCAAGAGACCCCACTAACCTCCTCCAGCCCCATAGCGCCCCACGGCCATGCCCCCCCGCCCCATAGCGACCCCCCCAGCCCCATAGCGACCCCCCCAGCCCCATAGCCAAGCCCCAACCCCCCAGCGACCCACAAGTGCCCAGAGACCCCACTAACCTCCTCCAGCCCCATAGCGCCCCACGGCCATGCCCCCCCGCCCATAGCGACCCCCCCAGCCCCATAGCGACCCCCCAGCCCCATAGCCAAGCCCCCAACCCCCCAGCGACCCACAAGTGCCCAGAGACCCCACTAACCTCCTCCAGCCCCATAGCGCCCCACGGCACGCCCCCCCAGCCCCATAGCGACCCCCCAGCCCCATAGGCGACCCCCCAGCCCCACAGCCACACCCCCCTGCCCCATAGCGACCCCCCCGCCCCATAGCGACCCCCCCAGCCCCATAGCGACCCCCCCCAGCCCCACAGAACCTCCCCCGAGATTCCCGCAGCCCTGCATTCCCCCCAGATCTGCCCCCCGCCCTGCCCCACGCCCCGCCCCACGCCCCGCCCCACATCTCACCCCAAATTTAGCCAGGACGAAGGCGCCGGCGCCCACCCCAATGCCCACGACGCTGGCGATGCTGGGGGGGTGGGCGGGGTCAGGCCGGTGGCTGACCCCGCCCCCCCCGTCCCGTCCCACTACGGGTCAGGGGCCCCCTCCCCCGCCCCACAGCGCCGTGGGGCGCCCCCCCGCCCACTCAACTTGAGGTGCCGGAGGACGCAGGGGACGATTTCGGCCAGTTGCTCCTGGGAGGGGTACTGGTACCAGCGGGGGAGGGGCGGGGGGCGGGGGGGGGAGGGGCGACGGGGGGAGGGGCAAGGGGTCAATCGGGGGTCGAGGTGGGGGGGAGGGCGGGCGAGGGGACCAATGAGGTGAAGCGATGGCGGTTGGAGGGGGGGAGGGGTGCGTAGGGTGACGCTGCGATGTGATGGCGGTCGAGGTGGGGGGACGGGGGGGCGGGGGGTCAACTGGGGGGGGGGGAGGGGTGGGGGGGTCAACAGAGAGACGACAGGGTCAACTGGGGGTTAATGGGGGCAACTGGGGGTTAGTGGGGGGCAACTGGGGGTTAATGGGGGTCAGTGGGGTCAACTGGGGGTTAAATGGGGGCAACTGGGGGTTAGTGGGGGGCAACTGGGGGTTAATGGGGGTCAGTGGGGTCAACTGGGGGTTAATGGGGGCAACTGGGGGTTAATGGGGGTCAACTGGGGGTTAGTGGGGGGCAACTGGGGGTTAATGGGGGTCAGTGGGGTCAACGGGGGTTAATGGGGGTCAACTGGGGGTTAATGGGGGTCAACGGGGGCTTATGGGGGGCAACTGGGGGTTAATGGGGGAAACTGGGGGTCAATGGGGGGCAACTGGGGGTCAATGGGGGCAACTGGGGGTTAATGGGGGTCAACAGGGGGTCAACTGGGGGTTAATGGGGGCAACTGGGGGTTAATGGGGGTCAATGGGGGGCTTATGGGGGGCAACTGGGGGTTAATGGGGGCAACTGGGGGTTAATGGGAAGCAACTGGGGGTCAATGGGGGCAACTGGGGGTTAATGGGGGTCAACAGGGGTTAACTGGGGGTTAATGGGGGTCAGTGGGGTCAACTGGGGGTTAATGGGGGTCAACTGGGGGTTAATGGGGGTCAACGGGGGTCAACTGGGGTTTAATGGGGGTCAACTGGGGGTTAATGGGGGTCAACGGGGGGTCAACTGGGGTTTAATGGGGGTCAACTGGGGGTTAATGGGGGTCAACTGGGGGTTAATGGGGTCAATGGGGGGTCAATGGGGGTCAACTGGGGGTTAATGGGGGTCAACTGGGTGTTAATGGGGGCAACCAGGTGTTACTGGGGGTCACTGGGGGTTAATGGGGGTCAACTGGGGGTTAATGGGGGTTAACAGGCGTCAATGGGGGTCAACTGGGGGTTAATGGGTGCAACTGGGGGTTAATATGGGGCAACTGGGCCTTAATGGGGGTCAACGGGGTCAATGGGGGTCAACTGGGGGTTAATGCGGGCAACTGGGGATTAATGGGGGTCAACGGGGGGTTAATGGGGGTCAGTGGGGTCAACTGGGGGTCACTGGGGGTCAATGGGGGTCAACGGGGGGTCAATGGGGGTCAACTAGGGGTTAATGGGGGTCAACGAGGGGTTAATGGGGGCAACTGGGGGTTTAATGGGGGTCAGTGGGGTCAACGGGGGGTCAATGGGGGTCAACAAGGGGTTAATGGGGGCAACTGGGGGTTAATGGGGGCAACTGGGGGTTAATGGGGGTCAGTGGGGTCAACGGGGGGTTAATGGGGTCAACTGGGGGTTAATGGGGGTCAACGGGGGTTAATGGGGGCAACTGGGGGTTAATGGGGGTTCAACGGGGGGTTAATGGGGGCAACTGGGGTTAATGGGGGTCAGTGGGGTCAACGGGGGGTTAATGGGGGTCAATGGGGGTCAACTGGGGGTTAATGGGGGCAACTGGGGGTTAATGGGGGTCAGTGGGGGTCAACTGGGGGTTAATGGGGGCAACTGGGGGGTTAATGGGGGTCACTGGGATCAACTGGGGGGGTCCGTGGGGTCAACTGGGGGGGCAGTGGGGTCAACCGGGTCGTCAGAGGGGTCAACGCAGTCAACTGGGAGTCACTGGGGTCAACTGGGGGGGCAGTGGGGTCAACAGGGGGTCAGTGGGGTCAACCTGGGGGTCACTGGGGTCAACTGGGGGGGCAGTGGGGTCAACTGGGGGGGCAGTGGGGTCAACGCAGTCAACTGGGAGTCACTGGGGTCAACTGGGGGAGCGGAAGAGGGGAGTGCAGACGCACCCCGGGGGGTAGGGCGGGGCGCCCACCTCCATGCCGGGGGGGTCGAGGTGGACGAGCAGGAAGTGGCTGGCGACCTCCCGCATCTCGGGGTGGGCGAAGAGCGGGGCGAAGCACGAGGCGTCTGCGGGGGAGGGGCGCGGCGGGAGAGGGGGAAGGGGGCGGGAATCACGCGTGTGGCCCACGTCCGGCAGCATCAGCAGGGCGGGGCGACCAGGGCGGGGCGCGCCCTCCAGCGCCACGTGAACAGGCCCCAACGGCGTCTCCAACACCGCCCCCTGCTGGCCGGGAGGACCGGACACCGGAACGGGGAGTGGTCACCCCCACACCCCCCACAGGTTCGCCCCCAAAATCTCGCGATTTCCCCCAAGATTCCCACCTTTTGCCCGCCAAATCCCGCATTTTTGCCCCAAATTACCCCATTTCGCACCAAAATCCCCCATTTTGCCCCAAAATCTAACGATTCCCCCAAATTCCCCATTTTGCCCCCAAATCCCGCATTTTTGCCCCAAATTCCCCCATTTCACACCAAAATCCACATTTTGCCCCCAAAATCCCGGGATTTCACCCCAAATTCCCACATTTTGCCCCCAAAATCCCCCATTCTTGCCCAAAATTCCCGCATTTCGCACCAAAATCCCACATTTTGCCCCCAAAATCCCGTGATTTCCCCCAAATTCCCACAATTTGCCCCCCAAATCCCGCATTTTTGCCCAAATTCCCGCATTTCACACCAAAAGCCCACATTGTTGCCCCAAAATCCTGGAATTTCCCCCCAAATTCCCACATTTTGCCCCACAAATCCCCCATTTTTCCCCCAAATTCCCGCATTCCGCACCAAAATCCCACATTTTGCTCCCAAAATCCTGTGATTTCCCCAAATTCCCCCATTTTGCCCCCCAAATTCCCGCATTTTTTGCCCCAAATTCCCGCATTTTTACCCCAAATTCCCCATTTCGCACCAAAATCCCACATTTTGCCCCAAAAGCCCGTGATTTCCCCCAAATTCCCCCGTTTCGCCCCCCCAAATTCCCGCATTTTTGCCCCAAATTCCCACATTTTGCCCAAATTCCCACATTTTGCCCAAATTCCCCATTTCGCACCAAAATCCCACATTTTGCCCCCAAAAGCCCGTGATTTCCCCCAAATTCCCCCGTTTCGCCCCCCAAATCCCCCATTTTTGCCCCAAATTCCCGCATTTCGCACCAAAAGCCCACATTTTGCCCCAAAATCCAGGAATTTCCCCCCAAATTCCCCCATTTTGCCCCCCAAATCCCCCATTCTTGCCCCAAATTCCCCCATTTCGCACCAAAATTCCCACATTTTGCCCCAAATTCCCCATTTCGCACCAAAATCCCACATTGTTGCCCTAAAATCCCGTGATTTCCCCCCAAATTCCCCCGTTTTGCCCCAAATGCTGCATTTTTGCCCAAAATTCCCCACATTTTACACCAAAATCGCACATTTTGCCCCCAAAATCCCCCATTTTTGCCCCAAATTCCCGCATTTTAGCCCCAAATCCCCGCTTTTTTGCCCCAAATTCCCCCATTTTGCACCAAAATTCCCACATTTTGCCCCAAATTCCCCCATTTCGCACCAAAATCCCACATTGTTGCCCCAAAATCCCGTGATTTCCCCCCAAATTCCCCCGTTTTGCCCCCAAATGCTGCATTTTTGCCCCAAATTCCCACATTTTACACCAAAATCGCACATTTTGCCCCAAAATCCCCCATTTTTGCCCCAAATTCCCGCATTTTAGCCCCAAATCCCGCTTTTTTGCCCCAAATTCCCCCATTTTGCACCAAAATTCCCACATTTTGCCCCAAATTCCCCCATTTCACACCAAAATCCCCCATTTTGCCCCCAAAACCCCGCAATTTCCCCCCAAATTCCCCCATTTTGCCCCCAAAATCCCACATTTTTGCCCCAAATTCCCGCATTTTACACCAAAATCCCCCATTTTGCCCCCAAAATCCCCCATTTTTCCCCCAAATTCCCGCATTTCGCACCAAAATCCCACATTTTGCTCCCAAAATGCTGTGATTTCCCCAAATTCCCCCATTTTGCCCCAAATTCCCGCATTTTTGCCCCAAATTCCCCCATTTCACACCAAAATCCCACATTTTGCCCCCAAAATCCCGCAATTTCCCCCCAAATTCCCCCATTTTGCCCCCAAAATCCCACATTTTTGCCCCAAATTCCCCCATTTCGCACCAAAATCCCACATTGTTGCCCCAAAATCCCACGATTTCCCCCCAAATTCCCCCGTTTCGCCCCCAAATGCCGCATTTTTGCCCAAAACTCCCACATTTCACACCAAAATCCCACATTTTGCCCCCAAAATCCCCCATTTTTCGCCCAAATTTCTGCATTTTTGCCCCAAATCCCGCTTTTTTGCCCCAAATTCCCCCATTTTTCACCAAAATCCCACATTTTGCCCCAAATTCCCCCATTTCACACCAAAATCCCCCATTCTTGCCCCAAATTCCCCATTTCGCACCAAAATCCCACATTGTTGCCCCAAAATCCCGTGATTTCCCCCCAAATTCCCCCGTTTCGCCCCCAAATGCCGCATTTTTGCCCAAAACTCCCACATTTCACACCAAAATCCCACATTTTGCCCCCAAAATCCCCCATTTTTCGCCCAAATTTCTGCATTTTTGCCCCAAATCCCGCTTTTTTGCCCCAAATTCCCCCATTTTTCACCAAAATCCCACATTTTGCCCCAAATTCCCCCATTTCACACCAAAATCCCCCATTCTTGCCCCAAATTCCCCCATTTCACACCAAAATTCCCACATTTTGCCCCAAATTCCCCCATTTCACACCAAAATTCCCACATTTTGCCCCAAATCCCCCCATTTCACACCAAAATCCCACATTTTGCCCACTGAAAAGGGAAGCTAGGGAAGGAATTTGTCCTGTCATAGAGCGGTTCATAGAACTAAGACTACTAAAAGAATGTGAGTCAGAATTCAATACACCTGTACTTCCAGTTAAGAAACCTGATGGGTCCTATAGGATAGTTCAAGACTTAAGAGCCATCAACAAAATAACAGAGGAGCTGTGGTAGCTAACCCCTATACCCTATTAACCATGCTAAAACCTGGTTTAGCTTGGTTTACGGTCCTAGATTTAAAAGATGCTTTCTTTTGCCTCCCTCTCCATGAAGCCAGCCAGAAAATTTTTGCTTTTGAATGGGAAAATCCCAAAAGTGGTCGAAAGACCCGGCTCACATGGACGGTGTTGCCGCAGGGTTTTAAAAATAGCCCCACAATTTTGGGGAATCAGCTAGCAAAGGACTTGGAATCATGGGAACCACCATCAGAAGAAGGGAAGGTGTTACAATATGTAGACGACCTTCTTATTGCAACCAGAACCAAAGAATCCTGTGTCATTTGGACCGTGAGTCTGTTAAATTTCCTGGGACTACAGGGATATCGGGTTTCTAAGAAAAAGGCACAGGCGTTGTTACAACCCCAGGTCACGTACCTGGGGTACGAGATCAGTGCCGGACAACGGATCCTAGGACAAGCCCGGAAAGAGGCCATATGCCAAAGCCCCCGACCACAAACTATAAAGGAACTACGGACATTCTTAGGAATGACGGGTGGTGCCAACTTTGGATATGTGATTATGGTCTGCCTGTTAAGCCACTCTATTCCCTGATAGCAGCTAACCAAAAGGATCTCCAGTGGGATGCTGAGTCAGATCGAGCCTTCCAGCAGCTGAAGAAAGCCCTGATGTCGGCATCGGCATTGGGACTTCCTGATGTGAGTAAGCCATTTTTTCTATTTTCCCACGAAAAACAAGGAATGGCACTAGGAATATTGGCACAAGATTTGGGACCATACAGACGGGCGGTAGCATACTTCTCCAAACAGCTGGATGCCGCTGCGAAAGGGTGGAATGTTCTGGTTTTGTTAGTGGGGGGGGGCCTAAGGTGGCAGCTTCTGTAGGAAACTGCTAGAAGTCGCTCCCCTTTGTTCAGTGGAATTGGCCGGGCCTAGGGCGGACCCACTGCTGGCCAAGGCCGAGCCAATTGGTAGCAGAATGTCCCGTGATAACGCCTCTGCGATAATGTATTTAAATAGGGGAAAACAGAAAAAAAAAAAAAAAGGGAGAGATGTGAAGCAGCTGAGCGGGGGGCAGAGAGGGGGAAGCGCGAGCCTTGTGGGCCTTGCAGGCCTCACCCTCTGGCCTCCCGCCGGGCAGCCGACTGGGCCCAACTCGGCCCGGCCTGGCTGCAAGAAGTGGAGAGGAGCAGTTGAAGTGAATAAGATGTAAAAAGGATCCTGAGAGGCGTCTGCCAGCCTGTTGTGAGGAACGGCTGCAGACGCCAAGGTCAGTGAAGGAGGAGGGGGAGGAGTAATGCGGCTCCTGGCCAAGATTCCTCTGCAACTCGTGGTGACGACCATGGTGGAGCAGGTTGTCCCCCTGCAGCCCATGGAGGTCCACGGAGGGGCAGAGATCCACCTGCAGCCCGTGGAGGACCCCACGCCGGAACAGGTGGAGGCCTGAAGGAGGCTGTGCCCCGTGGAGGGCCCGCTGGGACAGCTGTTCTAGAGGGACTGTGTTGGATACCTGGAGTATCAGGGACACTTAGTGAACAATCCAGACCGAATGGAATTGTTATGTTTGTGAGCAGCAGGCCTCAAGGACATCACTGAAGCCGCTTGTGAGAAAGTAATGAAGCCGCCTGTAAGAAAGTACTGAAGCCACCTGTGAGAAAATAATGAGGCCGCCTGTGAGAAAGTAATGAAGCTTCCTGTGAGAAAGTAAACGAAGCAACCTTGAAGAAGATCGTAAACAACTCTGAGAAAGTGAAAACATGAAAAGTACGGGACTTTCAGGTTAACGGGACTTTCCAGATTAGCTAACTGCAAGTAGGAAGGATATGCAAATGTAACTATTAGAGCTTAAGCCAATCACGCAATGACTAGTAGGCATATTTTATCTTAGCAATATAAATATGTGCACCCGGGACTAATAAATCGAACTACGCTTATTACTCATATTGAGTCTTTTGTCGTACGTTCCTCCGTCGCTCGCAAATGGCGCCCGAACAGGGACTACTAGAAGACACTGCTATCGGAGTGGCGGAGGCAGAGAAGCACCGGGAGCAGCGACCGGGGGGCAAGATCGACTACGCATTTGTCCTTCAGATGCGACGATCCGGAGCCTGAACCGTTGAAACAGGGGTTCGCCGTCTGCCAGGGCTACAGGACAAGCTGCAAAAAAGGGGTGCCTTAATCAGGGAGCACCAATAGTGAGTACTTAATCAGGGAGTAAAAGGGGTGCCTTAATCAGGGAGCACCAATTGTGAAACTGCCGGCAATAATGGAAAAGGAGGTAGCCCTAGAATTATTATGCTCTCTATGAGAGGACTGAGTTATGACTCGGCCGTCCTAGAAGCTTTGCTGCAGTGGGCAAAGAAAAGGGAATTAATCCCCACAGTTGATGATCCTTTTGAACTCCCGACACAGGAAAAGATAGGAAAAAAGCTGTGGGATGAAATAAGTAAGGGATCTCCACCGTGTGGAAGCTAATGAACGAAACATTGATAAGCATGAAAGCCGAGCGTTCAGTTGCTGCATCTGCTTTTGCAGCCTTAACTCCAGCCGACGGGTCCACCTCCACTACCAGCATGCTGTTCTCGGGTTTAACGAGCCCTGCCGCCGCCCCGGCTCGTGCTGAGGGTGGGGGGGTTCGAGCCCCAGCAAGGACTCCAGGAACTGCAGCCACAGCCCCTATAACTATAGATATGCGGGCACCAGAGGGAAAAACTGCCAAAGGCTTTTCACCACCATCAGACGTACCACCGCCAGGCACCCCGCCACGCTGCGCCAGTGCAGACTCAGAGTCACGAGCCTTTTCGCCGGCACCAACAGCTCTGGTTTATCCCCCGTTACCACCTTCTTCCCTGCCACCACGGCGTGAGGAGGAGGGGGATGAACATTCATCTGGCTCCAAGGACGCACAGCTGGAAGAGACGCTAAAAAGACTGGAAGCCCTAGAGATTCGCCTAGAAGTGTCACTGGGAAACTTGTCAACTCCTTCGCCTGTGCCGCATCGAGACCTGTCAGCATCCAACCTATTCATTCCGAACGGAGCATCGGGTGAGATCAGTCTTTTTGCACCTTTGCAAGGGACGCCGGCGGGAGGGGCCGGGGTTTTGAATCCGATAGTGCAGTGGAAAGAGGTGATTCGAGATGCTTTGATAGAAGGAGAGCCTTTTCCTATGGCATTTCCAGTTGTGACTGATAATACTGGGAAAAGTGTGTGGAAAGCATTAGACTGGAAAATATTGAAGGAAGCTAAAAGTGCAGTTACTCAGTATGGGCTAAAATCATCATATGCTCAATCTGTGTTGCAGCATATTTTTTCATCACAGTTGTTAGCTCCTTATGATATTAGAATGATTGTCCAGGTCGCAGCAGCTGCAGTTCTTTCAGTACTGGCAGGCTGCTTGTGATAGGGCAGCTGCAACGCCTCGACAACAGGGTGATCCATTATTCGGGGTGCAAACTCAAATGCTGATGGGAGCGGGACACTACACACGATCTGATTGGCAAGCGCAATTTGCTACCGAAGTGTTACAACTGGGCCAAGATTTGGCTTATAGAGCGCTTGCTAGGGTGCACGATGAAAAGTCTGGACCTGCCTTTACATCAAGAAGACAAGGTCCCACAGAACCATATGGGAAATTTATTGATCGGTTGCACACTGCAATTATGGCTCACCCTGATCTGGATGATGACATGAAAGCAAAGTTCTTAGATATGCTTGCCTTTAATAATGCTAATCAAAAAAAAACAAAAAACAAAAAACAAACCCAAAAAACTAAGAGAGCCCTCAGTGTGCTGCCAAAAGGATCTAGTACAGGGCAACTGCTGGAAGCTGCTGAGCGAATGTTAGAACAAGAAAAGGCTACAGTCATGGCTGCTGCTGTAGGTGCAGCCGTTAAACCGTTGATATCAATAAAGCGGCGCGTGATTAACTGTCTGTAACCCCCATTCCCTCTTTCCCCCCCCCCGCCCCCCATCCCTGTCCCGCTAAGGGGGCAGGGGAGGGAGGTGGAGATGGTGTTAAGCCTGGGAAGAGGGAGGGGTGGGGGGAGGTTGTCTTGTTCCCTTTTTCCTTATCCTGCTTTGGTTTTAGTGATGGTCTGTTTTGCCTGTAGCGGTGGCTTTAAGGATCCCTCCCTATTCTTGTCTTAAACCTCAGGTTTTAGTTTTCTTTCCTCTTATATGTCTGGGCCACAGCCGCCGCCAGGCGCCCCCACCCCCCCGCCCCTGACATGGTTAACAGATACTCCTGTCTGAGTCGAGCTTTGTATAAGTGGAAGGACCGTTCCCTCTTATAACATGGGGGAAGGGATACGCTTATGTCTTTACAGGAGCAGTAAACAAGTGGATCCCTGTCTGTATCATCTGCGGGTATTTCAGAACATGTTTGGTTGACCTGCCAGATACCGGTAGGACGGCAACTCTGTGTAAAACAGCAGCAACCACAAGTGCTGAGTGCTAAAACTACAAAAGATGGAACTTTTTGGGATCAGTAAAGATGGACTTCTATTTCTTTTTAACTATTCAAGAGCTAATGTTTCTAGAGGGGTAATGATTGTAAATGCTTTAAGATCTATACATTGCAACGACACAGCATGACGTAATCATGCGAGCACATATCAAAATCCAGACAGCATAAAAGACCTAAACGAAGCATACATAGCATTGAATCTGGTTGCCAAGATAATACAGAGTTTTGGAAACTAAGTAAAATTATTGCTGCTTCAGTCTTTACACCTGGTGTGGCAAGTGCCTAGGCATTAACTATGCTAAATAAATTGGACTGTTGGCTTGCTAAGCAAATAAATACAACTGTATCGGCACTATCAACGCTGTTAACTGATGTAGATTCTATATACTATGCTACTTTACAAAACAGAACCGCTGTTAGCCTGCAGAGCACATATTTGACGGGCCTTGTTGCATGCGCTGGCCACGCATGCAGCAACGTCTAGTCAGGCCTTGTTGTATGCGCTGGCCACGCATGCAGCAACACCTAGTCAGGACTCTTTCACTGAATCTGCTGAGGGTATAAACAGAGGTGGCTCGGAGCGAAGGGGAGAGGACAGACCCAGAGCACACTTTATTTACAACAGGGGACGCCCTGAAGGTGCTGCGCCTGCCTCCCTTCTCTGCTCTGACCCGGCTGATAAACATCCTCTTGCTCAGCGGTGTCTTTGGCATAGTTGGGTTAGTAACAGAATAGATCAGCAATAGATTTTTTTTATTATTAGCACAAAATCATGGTTGTCAGGATTTTGATGGGCTTTGCTGCATGAATCTGTCTGATCATTCGGAATCTATTCACAAAAGTATTCAAAACTTGCAAAAAGGAGTACAAAACCAGCAACAAAGTGATGGTTTTGATATATTCAGACATCTTTTGGTGACTTGATAAAAGCTTGTTACTAATAGCTGTAGGATGCTTATTCATTCCTTTTATATATGTATTTTGATCTATAATTCTGTGTCTTAAAATGTGTGCAAACTTTAATAGATAAAGCGTTGAAACAAGCCTCTTCTCCTAAACAAAGAAGGGGGAGATGTGGTATTTCGCTGAGCCAGTATGGTATCAGTGAAAGCACACCGACCTTGGGGGAGGAATGCAATCATGCTCTCAGGAAGAAAGCCATGGAATGAGAAGGGAAGCTTTAAGATACAAAACATTGTTAGCAGAATTTATGGCTTGTTTCAACAGAGGCCTGCAGAAAACTAGTCATTGCTCTTGTAGATAAGAAAGTTACTGGAGTTGTTATATCCATAATAGTAGAAAAATGTTATAGTAGAAAATTACTAGAAGGTACTGAAACTTAGCTTTGCTTTGTAATCATGAATATGCATAAACATGTGATCAGTAATTTTATTAACTAAGCTTGTGTGTGGCATAACTGGGTGGTTGCTGTCCTTGGTTAAAATCGGAATTATGATACTAGGCATCATACTAGGCATAACATACCATGCTTGCAAAAAATGATTAACAACTCAATACAGACAATCTGGCTCATAAAAAAAAAAAAAAAAAAAAAAAAAAAAGAAGAAAAGGGAGATTCAGTAGAGGCCTACATGAACCTAGTTGATATTGTAGTAAAATAAGGTCAGGAGTACCAAAAAGAGCCATAGGAGGACCATGTTATTTTGGAAAATTGATAATGTTTGCTCCACCTATGAGAACATTACGGAATCACACTCGAGCAAGAAGATCGCTAAAAGTATTGACTCCCCATTGTGACGGCAATTTAACCCTGTTGGGTACAGCTGAGCGGATAGCATTATCTTTATTTGTTCCTTGGGCAGCAACTGCAAAAGCTTTAGCTAACTTAAATAAATTAGCTTGTTGGGCACAAAAGCAAATGAATTTAACCTCTAGCATGTTATCAGGATTATTAGAAGACATGGATAGTATGCGTCATGATATTTTTGCAGAATCTAGCAGCCATTGATTTTTTGTTATTAGCGCATAAGTGGGTCTGGATTGTTCAAAACAAAAAGGGGGATTTGTTGGATACCTGGAGTATCAGGGACACTTAGTGAACAATCCAGACCGAATGGAATTGTTATGTTTGTGAGCAGCAGGCCTCAAGGACATCACTGAAGCCGCTTGTGAGAAAGTAATGAAGCCGCCTGTAAGAAAGTACTGAAGCCACCTGTGAGAAAATAATGAGGCCGCCTGTGAGAAAGTAATGAAGCTTCCTGTGAGAAAGTAAACGAAGCAACCTTGAAGAAGATCGTAAACAACTCTGAGAAAGTGAAAACATGAAAAGTACGGGACTTTCAGGTTAACGGGACTTTCCAGATTAGCTAACTGCAAGTAGCAAGGATATGCAAATGTAACTATTAGAGCTTAAGCCAATCACGCAATGACTAGTAGGCATATTTTATCTTAGCAATATAAATATGTGCACCCGGGACTAATAAATCGAACTACGCTTATTACTCATATTGAGTCTTTTGTCGTACGTTCCTCCGTCGCTCGCAGGACTGCACCCCGTGGAAGAGATGACCCACGCCGGAGCAGTTTCACGGAGGACTGTGGACATGGGAGGGACCCCACGCTGGAGCAGAGGAGGAATGCAAGGAGTTCTTCCCCCAACGATGACACAGAGGCATAAAACAACGCGTGATGAACTGACTGCGACCCCCATTCCCCCCCCCCCGCCCCCGACCCCCCCCTCCATGCCGCTCGGGAGGGGAAGGTAGTAGAGATAATGTTAAGCCCGGGAAGAGGGAGGGGTGGGGGGAGGTTATCTTGTTCCCTGTCTCATTCTCCTGCTAGTTTTAGAAATAAATGAGTGTTTTTCCCCAAGTCGAGTCTGTTTTGCCTGTAACGGTAACTTTACAAATTTCTTCCCGTCCTTATCTCAAACCTCGAGCCGTTTTTCTTATATCATCTCCTCCTATTCTCTCGGAGGGTGGGGGGAGCGAGAGAGAGACTGTGTAGTCTGGTCCCGATCGGGGCTGAACTGCGACAGTGGCCCAGCTGTCTGAGAGCAGTAGCAGCTGTCATTCTAAACATTCAAGAAGCCTGAAAGTTCACTCTAGGCCAGAAAATGACTGTCCTAGTTTCCCAGACTGTATCTGCGGTCCTTGAAGCAAAAGGAGGGCATTGGCTTTCCCCACAAAGGTTCCTGAAATATCAAGCTATAATGGTTGAACAGGATGATGTTGAAATCGTGACCACAAACATCATCAATCCGGCCTCATTCCTTGATGGGAACATCGGGGAGCCGGTGAGTCATGACTGCTTGGAAACAATTGAAACCATGTATTCTAGTCGAACGGATCTTAAAGATGTCCCTGTCGATGGAGCCGAACATTGGTTCACCGATGGAAGCAGCTATATGTTAAATGGAAGGCGACATTCCGGATATGCTGTTACCACTTTTGAAAAGGTGATAGAGTCCAGGCCACTATCAGCCGACGTCTCAGCCCAAAAGGCCGAGATCATAGCCCTTACCTGAGCCCTGGAGAGAGCCCAGGGAAGGACTGTAAACATTTGGACTGACCCTAAATATGCCTTTGGGGTGGTACATGCCCATGGAGCAATATGGAAGGAAAGAGGACTGTTAAATTCTCATGGAAAAACCATCAAACACGCAGAAGGGATTTTGAAAATCCTGAATGCAGTCCAGCTTCCCAAAAAGGTGGCAATTATGCATATTAAAGCACACCAGAAAGTGAGCACAGAATTGGAAAGAGGAAATGAGCTGGCAGATAGGGAAGCAAAACAAGCAGCTAGAGAAACAATCAAGGTAGAGGGTGCGCTAATACCTGATGGACAGGTATTTCTAGAAGGTAAACCAGAATACACAAAGGAAGTCGGCAAACTTATTAATGATCTAAAGGGGTCATATAATGAGGAAGGGTGGGCCAATTACTACCCCTCACACGGGAGGGTAGTAATTCCCTCCTACATGATATGGTCAGTAGTCCGAGAAGAACATAGAAAAAGACACTGGGGGGAGGGGGGGGCAGAAGCCCTATATAAAGATCTCATCAGGAACATAATAGCGCGAAACTTAGCCACTACCGTTAGACAAGTAACTCAACAATGTGATCTTTGTCTCTAGACTAATCCTAAAGTTGTAAAAGAGCCGAAACTTGAAAAACTCGGAAAGGGGAATGGTCCGGGACAACGTTGGCAGATTGATTTCTCAGAACTCCCTAGAAAAGGGGGGTATCGATACTTATTAGTACTTACGGATACCTTTTCAGGCTGGCCAGAAGCTTTCCCGTGCGGAACTGCTAAAGCCTGGGAAGTAACCAAAATACTGCTCCAGGAAATAGTACCTAGGTTTGGAGTCGCAGCAGTAATGTCATCGGATAGAGGACCACATTTTGTGTCCAGAATAGTACAAGCAATTAGCCACCATCTAGGGATAGAGTGGCAATTACATACCTCTTACCGACCACAATCAAGTGGCCAGGTGGAGAAAATGAATCACCCAATCAAACAACAGATTGTCAAGTTGGGTCAGGAAACTAATCTAACTTTACCATTAGCTCTTATACGAATACGAACCAGACCAAGAGCAAGAGAAGGGCTTAGTCCATTCGAAATTCTATATGGACGACCCTATGGGGTACAAAAGGGAACGTCTTCACAAATTGGTGAAGAAATAATGACCTCCTATATGGTGGCACTAAACAAACAATTAAAAAGAATTGAAAAACATGCAATGGGAACACGTCGTAGGGGTCTGGATGGGCCTGTTCACGATATACAACCAGGGGACTATGTATATGTTAAGTCTCTTACAGAAAAAACTCTGGAACCACAGTGGGCCGGACCTTTTCAAGTCCTCCTCACCACCTACACGGCAATTAAGGTAAAGGGACAGAACTCCTGGATACACCATACTCGGATCAAGAGAGCCTCTGCAACCTTGTGGAAAGTAACTCCAGACAACAACGAAGACTTGAGACTTAAACTCGTTCGAACGGATAAGGGCGGGAACAATGTGGGTAACAAGTAAGTGAGCCAAAAGCAGTAGTGAACCGGAGGGACACCACAGCAAACGATACCGGACAAAGAAACCGGGACCGGCCAGTAACTAATCTCGCCCAAATCTGTCATCGGTGCAGTTTATATCTTATTTGTCATTTTATTATAGGAAATATAAAACCCATTTTAGCAGGTCACCAAAGGCAGTACATTATCTACAGAAGTAGCTGTACTAATCCACTAGACCAACTAAATCCTAAAATGACCAATTGTTTAATTGGAATTGTGATTGGGCTTACAATATTTTCCTGCATCTTACCACTAACTTGTAATCAAAAGGACACCAAATGGCCGTGGTCTCACGCCTCCCTTGGGTTTACAGGAAGCATGGGACCACCTTTTAAACGGTCGGGCTTAAACTTGGCCACTGTGGTTATGCACAAAATGGAAATGTACTCAGGGCATGAGTGGGGCTGGGACATTGGCAACAGGGATCCTTAATACTATGGTGCACCCCGTTGTGATCTTATTGATTAGCTTAGGAGTTTTATTAATATTAACTATTGTGCTGTACCTATGGGTTTGGAGACTGTTTAAGAAAGTAACACTGTCATAGTTCAGCCCCTATCAGGACCAGACTACGCAGTCTCTCTCTCACTCCTCCCACCCTCCGAGAGAACAGGGGGAGATAATGTAAGGAAAAACGGCTCGAGGTTTGAGATAAGGACAGGGAGAAATCCTTAAATTTACCGTCACGGGCAAAACAGACTCCTCTTGGGGAAAACTATTCATTTATTACTACAAACAGCAAGATAATGAGACAGAGAACAAGATAACCTCCCTCCACCCCTCCCTCTTCCCAAGCTTAACATTATCTCTACTACCTTCCCCCCCCCGAGTGGCACAGGAGGGGGAAGAGGGAATGGGGATTGCGGTCAGTTCATCACGCGTTGTTTTACGCTGCTGCTTCATGGTTGGGGGAAGAACTCCTCACATTCCTCCCCTGCTCTGTTGTGGGGTCCCACCCGTACGCCACAGTCCTTCCTGAAACTGCTCCGGCATGGGTCATCTCTTCCACGGGGTGCAGTCTCTCCAGAACAGCTGTCCCAGCGGGCCCTCCATGGGCCACAGCTGCCTTCAGGCATCCACCTCCCCCAGTACGGGATCCTTCACGGGCTCCAAGTGGATCTCTGCCCCTCCGTGGACCTCCATGGGCTGCAGGGGGACAACCTGCTCCACCATGGTCGTCACCACAGGCTGCAGGGGAATCTTGGCCAGGAGCCACATTACTCCTCCCACTCCTTCTGAACTGACCTGGGCATCTGCAGCCGTTCCTCACAACAGGCTGGTAGATGTCTCTCAGGATCCTTTTTACATCTTATTCACTTCTCCTCTCCTCTCCACTTCCTGCAGCCGGGCCGGACCAATTCGGGCCCAGTCAGCGGCTTGGCGAGAGGCCAGAGGGTGAGGCCTGCAAGGCCCATAAGGCCTGCGCCTCCCTCTCTGTGCCTCTGCCCCCCGCTCAGCTGCTTCACATCTCTCCCTTTTTTTTTTTTTTCTGTTTTCCCCTATTTAAATACGTTATCGCAGAGGCGTTATCAGGGGACATTCTGCTACCAATTGGCTTGGCCTTGGCCAGCAGCGGGTCCGCTCTAGGCCCGGCCGAGTCCACTGAACAAAGGGGAGCGACTTCTAGCAGTTTCCTACAGAAGCTACCACCTTAGGCCCCCCCGTCACTAAACAAAACCATGTATGATGCTTCATATCATTCAGGGAAACTGTTTAAGTAAAAGAATTTACTTAGTGTGATTAAAAGGGGGGATTGATATAGGGGACAATAAGTTAATCACAACTATATATGTATGCTCTTAAAGAATTGTTGTAGTTCAGCCCCGATCGGGACCAGACTACGCAGTCTCTCTCTCACTCCCCCCCCACCCTCCAAGAGAACAGGGGGAGATTTGGTAAACAAAAGAAAACCAGGAAAAAACCAAACCCGTGGGTTGAGATTGAACAAAAAGTAAATTTAACAGTAATGACAGAAGAAAACAAAACAGTGATGCAATACAAATATAGTATAATGGCTTACAACAAATCTCCACACCTAGTTTCTTCCACGTAGCAGGAGGCTCCTTTCACCACCCTCCTCACTTACATACTGAGCCCCAGCAGTTAGCTAATTAGTTAACTATCCCAGCCATAGGGGCTACCAGCTTCAGTACTCCACCCAGCTCAGGTAAATATTAACTCTATCCTAGTCAGAAACAGGACAAGAATACAGTTATAAAACATAGTCATGTACCCATATAGCTTAGAGAAACAATTAATGGAAGAGGAAGTCTGTTTTTTTTTTCTTTTCCTGACGAAGGACTCATTTGTAAGGAGTGAGAAACAGTCCCTACTGCTCAGTGGGAAAAAAATCTTAAAAATCCTGAACCTTTTGTTACATGGTGACCAGCTCTGAATACCCTTGCTGCTCCTCACCGGCTCTTGCTACCACACATACAGGCTCCAAACTCTGGGGCTCCGGGCTTTCCTAGACCACCAGGACAGGGTGGTAAAGATCTACAGGCGTAAAAAAAATCTACAGGCCAGGAAACATTGGGGCTCCGGGATTTCCTAGACCACCAGGACTCCGACGTTTAACACCAGCTCGAGCTGTCCGCCTAGTGTTAAACCACAGCTTAAAAATGGTGAATGTCAGACAGCTGCTCCCACACCAGAAGTGTCAGCTCTGGAATGTCTTGCTGCTTCTCACCAGCTCTAGGCACCACATCTACAGGCTCACAAACATTGGGGATCCGGCATTTCCTGGGACACCAGGACTCCGACGTCTACCATCACCTCAACTCAGCAGTCCCTTTTGAAAAAAATCTTAAAAATCACAAACGTCAGAAGACTGCTCCCACACCAGAAGTGACATTTCTGAAAGCTCTTGCTTCTCCCGCCCGGCTCTTGCCACCGCATCTACAGGCTCACAAATATTGGGACTGCGAGATTTCCTAGAACACCAGCACTCCAACGTTTACCACGGTGTACTTATGGCCGCCCAGTGAAAACACTCTTATATATCATGAACGTTGGATGATAGATCCCACACCAGAAGTGCCAGCTCTGAAAACCCCTCAGTGGCTCTTGCCACCGCATCTACAAGCCCAGCAACACTGGGGCTCCGTTCTTTCCTAGACAATCAGGACTCTGACTTTTGCCACCATGTACACCAGTAAACTTTCAGAGGTGGCACCTTTGGTGTTAAAGCAATCGTCTGAGTTCGTGATTTTTAAGATTTATTTCTCACTGTGCAGCAGCTCTAGGTGATGGTAAGTGTCAGAGTCCTGCTGGTGGAGGAAAGCCCAGAGACTCAATGTTTCTGAGCCTGTAGATGTGGTGGGAAGAGTCGGTGAGGAGCAGCAAGAACTTTTAGAGCAGGCATTTCAGGTGTTGGAGTAATTGTCTGACTTCCTTCTGTGCGGCTGGTTCCAAGTTGACGGTAACTGCCAGCGTGCTAGCTGTGTAGGACAGTGAAGAGGCTGACGCGTGTGTGTCCGTAGAGCTGCTAGAAAGCGTACGTGACGAGCAGGAAGGGCTTTCAGAGCAGCCGGTTCTCGTCTTGCACAGTCGCCACACATCCGCACTTTTAGTGCCTCAGAACCCCGGACAGCTTGCAAAACACGGCTGTAACTGTCCCAGCGCAAGCTGTTCAGGAAAGCACAGAAATGCGATGTTCGCGTGCTTTTAGCGCTGCTCACAAGAAGCCTCCGGAGCAGGCACTTCTCGTGCGGCAACAACTATGCCTTCTACGATCTTTCCTAGCCTCTTTTCGTCCGGGCAGTCGGCTTTAGCTGATGTGAAGTGTTGGTGGGCAAATCATCCAGAGAAGCGTCGCAATGCTTCTGGGCTGTTAGCAAGAGCTTTCCTTGCTGAGCCTTTTCACGTTGGAGATTAGCTGGACATTTGCCGGTTTAGTGCCTTGTTTCTTCTGCGCAGCTTGCACAAAGCTCATTGCGGCTTTCGCGGTTCGAGTTGTGCATCGCCGGAGCTCTGCGGGAAAGAGCGAGAGAAGAGCCGCGAAAGCTCCGAGTGCGGCCAGCTCGCGTGTAGCCGCGAATGTGCGCTGTTCGCCGGTTGCAGGGCGAGTGCCTTCTGCGCGGCTGCTTCCAAGTTGACGGTAACTGCCAGCGTGCTAGCTGTGTAGGACAGTGAAGAGGCTGACGCGTGTGTGTCCGTAGAGCTGCTAGAAAGCGTACGTGACGAGCAGGAAGGGCTTTCAGAGCAGCCGGTTCTCGTCTTGCACAGTCGCCACACATCCGCACTTTTAGTGCCTCAGAACCCCGGACAGCTTGCAAAACACGGCTGTAACTGTCCCAGCGCAAGCTGTTCAGGAAAGCACAGAAACGCGATGTTCGCGTGCTTTTAGCGCTGCTCGCAAGAAGCCTCCGGAGCAGGCACTTCTCGTGCAGCAACAACCGTGCCTGCTACGATCTTTCCTAGCCTCTTTTCCTCCGGGCAGCCGGCTTGAGCTGATGTGAAGTGTTGGTGGGCAAATCATCCAGAGAAGCGTCGCAATGCTTCTGGGCTGTTAGCAAGAGCTTTCCTTGCTGAGCCTTTTCACGTTGGAGATTAGCTGGACATTTGCCGGTTTAGTGCCTTGTTTCTTCTGCGCAGCTTGCACAAAGCTCATTGCGGCTTTCGCGGTTCGAGTTGTGCATCGCCGGAGCTCTGCGGGAAAGAGCGAGAGAAGAGCCGCGAAAGCTCCGAGTGCGGCCAGCTCGCGTGTAGCCGCGAATGTGCGCTGTTCGCCGGTTGCAGGGCGAGTGCCTTCTGCGCGGCTGCTTCCAAGTTGACGGTAACTGCCAGCGTGCTAGCTGTGTAGGACAGTGAAGAGGCTGACGCGTGTGTGTCCGTAGAGCTGCTAGAAAGCGTACGTGACGAGCAGGAAGGGCTTTCAGAGCAGCCGGTTCTCGTCTTGGACAGTCGCCACACATCCGCACTTTTAGTGCCTCAGAACCCCGGACAGCTTGCAAAACACGGCTGTAACTGTCCCAGCGCAAGCTGTTCAGGAAAGCACAGAAACGCGATGTTCGCGTGCTTTTAGCGCTGCTCGCAAGAAGCCTCCGGAGCAGGCACTTCTCGTGCAGCAACAACCGTGCCTGCTACGATCTTTCCTAGCCTCTTTTCCTCCGGGCAGCCGGCTTGAGCTGATGTGAAGTGTTGGTGGGCAAATCATCCAGAGAAGCGTCGCAATGCTTCTGGGCTGTTAGCAAGAGCTTTCCTTGCTGAGCCTTTTCACGTTGGAGATTAGCTGGACATTTGCCGGTTTAGTGCCTTGTTTCTTCTGCGCAGCTTGCACAAAGCTCATTGCGGCTTTCGCGGTTCGAGTTGTGCATCGCCGGAGCTCTGCGCGAAAGAGCGAGAGAAGAGCCGCGAAAGCTCCGAGTGCGGCCAGCTCGCGTGTAGCCGCGAATGTGCGCTGTTCGCCGGTTGCAGGGCGAGTGCCTTCTGCGCGGCTGCTTCCAAGTTGACGGTAACTGCCAGCGTGCTAGCTGTGTAGGACAGTGAAGAGGCTGACGCGTGTGTGTCCGTAGAGCTGCTAGAAAGCGTACGTGACGAGCAGGAAGGGCTTTCAGAGCAGCCGGTTCTCGTCTTGGACAGTCGCCACACATCCGCACTTTTAGTGCCTCAGAACCCCGGACAGCTTGCAAAACACGGCTGTAACTGTCCCAGCGCAAGCTGTTCAGGAAAGCACAGAAACGCGATGTTCGCGTGCTTTTAGCGCTGCTCGCAAGAAGCCTCCGGAGCAGGCACTTCTCGTGCAGCAACAACCGTGCCTGCTACGATCTTTCCTAGCCTCTTTTCCTCCGGGCAGCCGGCTTGAGCTGATGTGAAGTGTTGGTGGGCAAATCATCCAGAGAAGCGTCGCAATGCTTCTGGGCTGTTAGCAAGAGCTTTCCTTGCTGAGCCTTTTCACGTTGGAGATTAGCTGGACATTTGCCGGTTTAGTGCCTTGTTTCTTCTGCGCAGCTTGCACAAAGCTCATTGCGGCTTTCGCGGTTCGAGTTGTGCATCGCCGGAGCTCTGCGCGAAAGAGCGAGAGAAGAGCCGCGAAAGCTCCGAGTGCGGCCAGCTCGCGTGTAGCCGCGAATGTGCGCTGTTCGCCGGTTGCAGGGCGACTGCCTTCTGCGCGGCTGCTTCCAAGTTGACGGTAACTGCCAGCGTGCTAGCTGTGTAGGACAGTGAAGAGGCTGACGCGTGTGTGTCCGTAGAGCTGCTAGAAAGCGTACGTGACGAGCAGGAAGGGCTTTCAGAGCAGCCGGTTCTCGTCTTGCACAGTCGCCACACATCCGCACTTTTAGTGCCTCAGAACCCCGGACAGCTTGCAAAACACGGCTGTAACTGTCCCAGCGCAAGCTGTTCAGGAAAGCACAGAAACGCGATGTTCGCGTGCTTTTAGCGCTGCTCGCAAGAAGCCTCCGGAGCAGGCACTTCTCGTGCAGCAACAACCGTGCCTGCTACGATCTTTCCTAGCCTCTTTTCCTCCGGGCAGCCGGCTTGAGCTGATGTGAAGTGTTGGTGGGCAAATCATCCAGAGAAGCGTCGCAATGCTTCTGGGCTGTTAGCAAGAGCTTTCCTTGCTGAGCCTTTTCACGTTGGAGATTAGCTGGACATTTGCCGGTTTAGTGCCTTGTTTCTTCTGCGCAGCTTGCACAAAGCTCATTGCGGCTTTCGCGGTTCGAGTTGTGCATCGCCGGAGCTCTGCGGGAAAGAGCGAGAGAAGAGCCGCGAAAGCTCCGAGTGCGGCCAGCTCGCGTGTAGCCGCGAATGTGCGCTGTTCGCCGGTTGCAGGGCGAGTGCCTTCTGCGCGGCTGCTTCCAAGTTGACGGTAACTGCCAGCGTGCTAGCTGTGTAGGACAGTGAAGAGGCTGACGCGTGTGTGTCCGTAGAGCTGCTAGAAAGCGTACGTGACGAGCAGGAAGGGCTTTCAGAGCAGCCGGTTCTCGTCTTGCACAGTCGCCACACATCCGCACTTTTAGTGCCTCAGAACCCCGGACAGCTTGCAAAACACGGCTGTAACTGTCCCAGCGCAAGCTGTTCAGGAAAGCACAGAAACGCGATGTTCGCGTGCTTTTAGCGCTGCTCGCAAGAAGCCTCCGGAGCAGGCACTTCTCGTGCAGCAACAACCGTGCCTGCTACGATCTTTCCTAGCCTCTTTTCCTCCGGGCAGCCGGCTTGAGCTGATGTGAAGTGTTGGTGGGCAAATCATCCAGAGAAGCGTCGCAATGCTTCTGGGCTGTTAGCAAGAGCTTTCCTTGCTGAGCCTTTTCACGTTGGAGATTAGCTGGACATTTGCCGGTTTAGTGCCTTGTTTCTTCTGCGCAGCTTGCACAAAGCTCATTGCGGCTTTCGCGGTTCGAGTTGTGCATCGCCGGAGCTCTGCGGGAAAGAGCGAGAGAAGAGCCGCGAAAGCTCCGAGTGCGGCCAGCTCGCGTGTAGCCGCGAATGTGCGCTGTTCGCCGGTTGCAGGGCGACTGCCTTCTGCGCGGCTGCTTCCAAGTTGACGGTAACTGCCAGCGTGCTAGCTGTGTAGGACAGTGAAGAGGCTGACGCGTGTGTGTCCGTAGAGCTGCTAGAAAGCGTACGTGACGAGCAGGAAGGGCTTTCAGAGCAGCCGGTTCTCGTCTTGCACAGTCGCCACACATCCGCACTTTTAGTGCCTCAGAACCCCGGACAGCTTGCAAAACACGGCTGTAACTGTCCCAGCGCAAGCTGTTCAGGAAAGCACAGAAACGCGATGTTCGCGTGCTTTTAGCGCTGCTCGCAAGAAGCCTCCGGAGCAGGCACTTCTCGTGCAGCAACAACCGTGCCTGCTACGATCTTTCCTAGCCTCTTTTCCTCCGGGCAGCCGGCTTGAGCTGATGTGAAGTGTTGGTGGGCAAATCATCCAGAGAAGCGTCGCAATGCTTCTGGGCTGTTAGCAAGAGCTTTCCTTGCTGAGCCTTTTCACGTTGGAGATTAGCTGGACATTTGCCGGTTTAGTGCCTTGTTTCTTCTGCGCAGCTTGCACAAAGCTCATTGCGGCTTTCGCGGTTCGAGTTGTGCATCGCCGGAGCTCTGCGGGAAAGAGCGAGAGAAGAGCCGCGAAAGCTCCGAGTGCGGCCAGCTCGCGTGTAGCCGCGAATGTGCGCTGTTCGCCGGTTGCAGGGCGACTGCCTTCTGCGCGGCTGCTTCCAAGTTGACGGTAACTGCCAGCGTGCTAGCTGTGTAGGACAGTGAAGAGGCTGACGCGTGTGTGTCCGTAGAGCTGCTAGAAAGCGTACGTGACGAGCAGGAAGGGCTTTCAGAGCAGCCGGTTCTCGTCTTGGACAGTCGCCACACATCCGCACTTTTAGTGCCTCAGAACCCCGGACAGCTTGCAAAACACGGCTGTAACTGTCCCAGCGCAAGCTGTTCAGGAAAGCACAGAAACGCGATGTTCGCGTGCTTTTAGCGCTGCTCGCAAGAAGCCTCCGGAGCAGGCACTTCTCGTGCAGCAACAACCGTGCCTGCTACGATCTTTCCTAGCCTCTTTTCCTCCGGGCAGCCGGCTTGAGCTGATGTGAAGTGTTGGTGGGCAAATCATCCAGAGAAGCGTCGCAATGCTTCTGGGCTGTTAGCAAGAGCTTTCCTTGCTGAGCCTTTTCACGTTGGAGATTAGCTGGACATTTGCCGGTTTAGTGCCTTGTTTCTTCTGCGCAGCTTGCACAAAGCTCATTGCGGCTTTCGCGGTTCGAGTTGTGCATCGCCGGAGCTCTGCGGGAAAGAGCGAGAGAAGAGCCGCGAAAGCTCCGAGTGCGGCCAGCTCGCGTGTAGCCGCGAATGTGCGCTGTTCGCCGGTTGCAGGGCGACTGCCTTCTGCGCGGCTGCTTCCAAGTTGACGGTAACTGCCAGCGTGCTAGCTGTGTAGGACAGTGAAGAGGCTGACGCGTGTGTGTCCGTAGAGCTGCTAGAAAGCGTACGTGACGAGCAGGAAGGGCTTTCAGAGCAGCCGGTTCTCGTCTTGGACAGTCGCCACACATCCGCACTTTTAGTGCCTCAGAACCCCGGACAGCTTGCAAAACACGGCTGTAACTGTCCCAGCGCAAGCTGTTCAGGAAAGCACAGAAACGCGATGTTCGCGTGCTTTTAGCGCTGCTCGCAAGAAGCCTCCGGAGCAGGCACTTCTCGTGCAGCAACAACCGTGCCTGCTACGATCTTTCCTAGCCTCTTTTCCTCCGGGCAGCCGGCTTGAGCTGATGTGAAGTGTTGGTGGGCAAATCATCCAGAGAAGCGTCGCAATGCTTCTGGGCTGTTAGCAAGAGCTTTCCTTGCTGACCCTTTTCACGTTGGAGATTAGCTGGACATTTGCCGGTTTAGTGCCTTGTTTCTTCTGCGCAGCTTGCACAAAGCTCATTGCGGCTTTCGCGGTTCGAGTTGTGCATCGCCGGAGCTCTGCGGGAAAGAGCGAGAGAAGAGCCGCGAAAGCTCCGAGTGCGGCCAGCTCGCGTGTAGCCGCGAATGTGCGCTGTTCGCCGGTTGCAGGGCGACTGCCTTCTGCGCGGCTGCTTCCAAGTTGACGGTAACTGCCAGCGTGCTAGCTGTGTAGGACAGTGAAGAGGCTGACGCGTGTGTGTCCGTAGAGCTGCTAGAAAGCGTACGTGACGAGCAGGAAGGGCTTTCAGAGCAGCCGGTTCTCGTCTTGCACAGTCGCCACACATCCGCACTTTTAGTGCCTCAGAACCCCGGACAGCTTGCAAAACACGGCTGTAACTGTCCCAGCGCAAGCTGTTCAGGAAAGCACAGAAACGCGATGTTCGCGTGCTTTTAGCGCTGCTCGCAAGAAGCCTCCGGAGCAGGCACTTCTCGTGCAGCAACAACCGTGCCTGCTACGATCTTTCCTAGCCTCTTTTCCTCCGGGCAGCCGGCTTGAGCTGATGTGAAGTGTTGGTGGGCAAATCATCCAGAGAAGCGTCGCAATGCTTCTGGGCTGTTAGCAAGAGCTTTCCTTGCTGAGCCTTTTCACGTTGGAGATTAGCTGGACATTTGCCGGTTTAGTGCCTTGTTTCTTCTGCGCAGCTTGCACAAAGCTCATTGCGGCTTTCGCGGTTCGAGTTGTGCATCGCCGGAGCTCTGCGGGAAAGAGCGAGAGAAGAGCCGCGAAAGCTCCGAGTGCGGCCAGCTCGCGTGTAGCCGCGAATGTGCGCTGTTCGCCGGTTGCAGGGCGACTGCCTTCTGCGCGGCTGCTTCCAAGTTGACGGTAACTGCCAGCGTGCTAGCTGTGTAGGACAGTGAAGAGGCTGACGCGTGTGTGTCCGTAGAGCTGCTAGAAAGCGTACGTGACGAGCAGGAAGGGCTTTCAGAGCAGCCGGTTCTCGTCTTGCACAGTCGCCACACATCCGCACTTTTAGTGCCTCAGAACCCCGGACAGCTTGCAAAACACGGCTGTAACTGTCCCAGCGCAAGCTGTTCAGGAAAGCACAGAAACGCGATGTTCGCGTGCTTTTAGCGCTGCTCGCAAGAAGCCTCCGGAGCAGGCACTTCTCGTGCAGCAACAACCGTGCCTGCTACGATCTTTCCTAGCCTCTTTTCCTCCGGGCAGCCGGCTTGAGCTGATGTGAAGTGTTGGTGGGCAAATCATCCAGAGAAGCGTCGCAATGCTTCTGGGCTGTTAGCAAGAGCTTTCCTTGCTGAGCCTTTTCACGTTGGAGATTAGCTGGACATTTGCCGGTTTAGTGCCTTGTTTCTTCTGCGCAGCTTGCACAAAGCTCATTGCGGCTTTCGCGGTTCGAGTTGTGCATCGCCGGAGCTCTGCGGGAAAGAGCGAGAGAAGAGCCGCGAAAGCTCCGAGTGCGGCCAGCTCGCGTGTAGCCGCGAATGTGCGCTGTTCGCCGGTTGCAGGGCGAGTGCCTTCTGCGCGGCTGCTTCCAAGTTGACGGTAACTGCCAGCGTGCTAGCTGTGTAGGACAGTGAAGAGGCTGACGCGTGTGTGTCCGTAGAGCTGCTAGAAAGCGTACGTGACGAGCAGGAAGGGCTTTCAGAGCAGCCGGTTCTCGTCTTGCACAGTCGCCACACATCCGCACTTTTAGTGCCTCAGAACCCCGGACAGCTTGCAAAACACGGCTGTAACTGTCCCAGCGCAAGCTGTTCAGGAAAGCACAGAAACGCGATGTTCGCGTGCTTTTAGCGCTGCTCGCAAGAAGCCTCCGGAGCAGGCACTTCTCGTGCAGCAACAACCGTGCCTGCTACGATCTTTCCTAGCCTCTTTTCCTCCGGGCAGCCGGCTTGAGCTGATGTGAAGTGTTGGTGGGCAAATCATCCAGAGAAGCGTCGCAATGCTTCTGGGCTGTTAGCAAGAGCTTTCCTTGCTGACCCTTTTCACGTTGGAGATTAGCTGGACATTTGCCGGTTTAGTGCCTTGTTTCTTCTGCGCAGCTTGCACAAAGCTCATTGCGGCTTTCGCGGTTCGAGTTGTGCATCGCCGGAGCTCTGCGGGAAAGAGCGAGAGAAGAGCCGCGAAAGCTCCGAGTGCGGCCAGCTCGCGTGTAGCCGCGAATGTGCGCTGTTCGCCGGTTGCAGGGCGACTGCCTTCTGCGCGGCTGCTTCCAAGTTGACGGTAACTGCCAGCGTGCTAGCTGTGTAGGACAGTGAAGAGGCTGACGCGTGTGTGTCCGTAGAGCTGCTAGAAAGCGTACGTGACGAGCAGGAAGGGCTTTCAGAGCAGCCGGTTCTCGTCTTGCACAGTCGCCACACATCCGCACTTTTAGTGCCTCAGAACCCCGGACAGCTTGCAAAACACGGCTGTAACTGTCCCAGCGCAAGCTGTTCAGGAAAGCACAGAAACGCGATGTTCGCGTGCTTTTAGCGCTGCTCGCAAGAAGCCTCCGGAGCAGGCACTTCTCGTGCAGCAACAACCGTGCCTGCTACGATCTTTCCTAGCCTCTTTTCCTCCGGGCAGCCGGCTTGAGCTGATGTGAAGTGTTGGTGGGCAAATCATCCAGAGAAGCGTCGCAATGCTTCTGGGCTGTTAGCAAGAGCTTTCCTTGCTGAGCCTTTTCACGTTGGAGATTAGCTGGACATTTGCCGGTTTAGTGCCTTGTTTCTTCTGCGCAGCTTGCACAAAGCTCATTGCGGCTTTCGCGGTTCGAGTTGTGCATCGCCGGAGCTCTGCGGGAAAGAGCGAGAGAAGAGCCGCGAAAGCTCCGAGTGCGGCCAGCTCGCGTGTAGCCGCGAATGTGCGCTGTTCGCCGGTTGCAGGGCGAGTGCCTTCTGCGCGGCTGCTTCCAAGTTGACGGTAACTGCCAGCGTGCTAGCTGTGTAGGACAGTGAAGAGGCTGACGCGTGTGTGTCCGTAGAGCTGCTAGAAAGCGTACGTGACGAGCAGGAAGGGCTTTCAGAGCAGCCGGTTCTCGTCTTGCACAGTCGCCACACATCCGCACTTTTAGTGCCTCAGAACCCCGGACAGCTTGCAAAACACGGCTGTAACTGTCCCAGCGCAAGCTGTTCAGGAAAGCACAGAAACGCGATGTTCGCGTGCTTTTAGCGCTGCTCGCAAGAAGCCTCCGGAGCAGGCACTTCTCGTGCAGCAACAACCGTGCCTGCTACGATCTTTCCTAGCCTCTTTTCCTCCGGGCAGCCGGCTTGAGCTGATGTGAAGTGTTGGTGGGCAAATCATCCAGAGAAGCGTCGCAATGCTTCTGGGCTGTTAGCAAGAGCTTTCCTTGCTGAGCCTTTTCACGTTGGAGATTAGCTGGACATTTGCCGGTTTAGTGCCTTGTTTCTTCTGCGCAGCTTGCACAAAGCTCATTGCGGCTTTCGCGGTTCGAGTTGTGCATCGCCGGAGCTCTGCGGGAAAGAGCGAGAGAAGAGCCGCGAAAGCTCCGAGTGCGGCCAGCTCGCGTGTAGCCGCGAATGTGCGCTGTTCGCCGGTTGCAGGGCGAGTGCCTTCTGCGCGGCTGCTTCCAAGTTGACGGTAACTGCCAGCGTGCTAGCTGTGTAGGACAGTGAAGAGGCTGACGCGTGTGTGTCCGTAGAGCTGCTAGAAAGCGTACGTGACGAGCAGGAAGGGCTTTCAGAGCAGCCGGTTCTCGTCTTGCACAGTCGCCACACATCCGCACTTTTAGTGCCTCAGAACCCCGGACAGCTTGCAAAACACGGCTGTAACTGTCCCAGCGCAAGCTGTTCAGGAAAGCACAGAAACGCGATGTTCGCGTGCTTTTAGCGCTGCTCGCAAGAAGCCTCCGGAGCAGGCACTTCTCGTGCAGCAACAACCGTGCCTGCTACGATCTTTCCTAGCCTCTTTTCCTCCGGGCAGCCGGCTTGAGCTGATGTGAAGTGTTGGTGGGCAAATCATCCAGAGAAGCGTCGCAATGCTTCTGGGCTGTTAGCAAGAGCTTTCCTTGCTGAGCCTTTTCACGTTGGAGATTAGCTGGACATTTGCCGGTTTAGTGCCTTGTTTCTTCTGCGCAGCTTGCACAAAGCTCATTGCGGCTTTCGCGGTTCGAGTTGTGCATCGCCGGAGCTCTGCGGGAAAGAGCGAGAGAAGAGCCGCGAAAGCTCCGAGTGCGGCCAGCTCGCGTGTAGCCGCGAATGTGCGCTGTTCGCCGGTTGCAGGGCGACTGCCTTCTGCGCGGCTGCTTCCAAGTTGACGGTAACTGCCAGCGTGCTAGCTGTGTAGGACAGTGAAGAGGCTGACGCGTGTGTGTCCGTAGAGCTGCTAGAAAGCGTACGTGACGAGCAGGAAGGGCTTTCAGAGCAGCCGGTTCTCGTCTTGCACAGTCGCCACACATCCGCACTTTTAGTGCCTCAGAACCCCGGACAGCTTGCAAAACACGGCTGTAACTGTCCCAGCGCAAGCTGTTCAGGAAAGCACAGAAACGCGATGTTCGCGTGCTTTTAGCGCTGCTCGCAAGAAGCCTCCGGAGCAGGCACTTCTCGTGCAGCAACAACCGTGCCTGCTACGATCTTTCCTAGCCTCTTTTCCTCCGGGCAGCCGGCTTGAGCTGATGTGAAGTGTTGGTGGGCAAATCATCCAGAGAAGCGTCGCAATGCTTCTGGGCTGTTAGCAAGAGCTTTCCTTGCTGAGCCTTTTCACGTTGGAGATTAGCTGGACATTTGCCGGTTTAGTGCCTTGTTTCTTCTGCGCAGCTTGCACAAAGCTCATTGCGGCTTTCGCGGTTCGAGTTGTGCATCGCCGGAGCTCTGCGGGAAAGAGCGAGAGAAGAGCCGCGAAAGCTCCGAGTGCGGCCAGCTCGCGTGTAGCCGCGAATGTGCGCTGTTCGCCGGTTGCAGGGCGACTGCCTTCTGCGCGGCTGCTTCCAAGTTGACGGTAACTGCCAGCGTGCTAGCTGTGTAGGACAGTGAAGAGGCTGACGCGTGTGTGTCCGTAGAGCTGCTAGAAAGCGTACGTGACGAGCAGGAAGGGCTTTCAGAGCAGCCGGTTCTCGTCTTGCACAGTCGCCACACATCCGCACTTTTAGTGCCTCAGAACCCCGGACAGCTTGCAAAACACGGCTGTAACTGTCCCAGCGCAAGCTGTTCAGGAAAGCACAGAAACGCGATGTTCGCGTGCTTTTAGCGCTGCTCGCAAGAAGCCTCCGGAGCAGGCACTTCTCGTGCAGCAACAACCGTGCCTGCTACGATCTTTCCTAGCCTCTTTTCCTCCGGGCAGCCGGCTTGAGCTGATGTGAAGTGTTGGTGGGCAAATCATCCAGAGAAGCGTCGCAATGCTTCTGGGCTGTTAGCAAGAGCTTTCCTTGCTGAGCCTTTTCACGTTGGAGATTAGCTGGACATTTGCCGGTTTAGTGCCTTGTTTCTTCTGCGCAGCTTGCACAAAGCTCATTGCGGCTTTCGCGGTTCGAGTTGTGCATCGCCGGAGCTCTGCGGGAAAGAGCGAGAGAAGAGCCGCGAAAGCTCCGAGTGCGGCCAGCTCGCGTGTAGCCGCGAATGTGCGCTGTTCGCCGGTTGCAGGGCGACTGCCTTCTGCGCGGCTGCTTCCAAGTTGACGGTAACTGCCAGCGTGCTAGCTGTGTAGGACAGTGAAGAGGCTGACGCGTGTGTGTCCGTAGAGCTGCTAGAAAGCGTACGTGACGAGCAGGAAGGGCTTTCAGAGCAGCCGGTTCTCGTCTTGCACAGTCGCCACACATCCGCACTTTTAGTGCCTCAGAACCCCGGACAGCTTGCAAAACACGGCTGTAACTGTCCCAGCGCAAGCTGTTCAGGAAAGCACAGAAACGCGATGTTCGCGTGCTTTTAGCGCTGCTCGCAAGAAGCCTCCGGAGCAGGCACTTCTCGTGCAGCAACAACCGTGCCTGCTACGATCTTTCCTAGCCTCTTTTCCTCCGGGCAGCCGGCTTGAGCTGATGTGAAGTGTTGGTGGGCAAATCATCCAGAGAAGCGTCGCAATGCTTCTGGGCTGTTAGCAAGAGCTTTCCTTGCTGAGCCTTTTCACGTTGGAGATTAGCTGGACATTTGCCGGTTTAGTGCCTTGTTTCTTCTGCGCAGCTTGCACAAAGCTCATTGCGGCTTTCGCGGTTCGAGTTGTGCATCGCCGGAGCTCTGCGGGAAAGAGCGAGAGAAGAGCCGCGAAAGCTCCGAGTGCGGCCAGCTCGCGTGTAGCCGCGAATGTGCGCTGTTCGCCGGTTGCAGGGCGACTGCCTTCTGCGCGGCTGCTTCCAAGTTGACGGTAACTGCCAGCGTGCTAGCTGTGTAGGACAGTGAAGAGGCTGACGCGTGTGTGTCCGTAGAGCTGCTAGAAAGCGTACGTGACGAGCAGGAAGGGCTTTCAGAGCAGCCGGTTCTCGTCTTGCACAGTCGCCACACATCCGCACTTTTAGTGCCTCAGAACCCCGGACAGCTTGCAAAACACGGCTGTAACTGTCCCAGCGCAAGCTGTTCAGGAAAGCACAGAAACGCGATGTTCGCGTGCTTTTAGCGCTGCTCGCAAGAAGCCTCCGGAGCAGGCACTTCTCGTGCAGCAACAACCGTGCCTGCTACGATCTTTCCTAGCCTCTTTTCCTCCGGGCAGCCGGCTTGAGCTGATGTGAAGTGTTGGTGGGCAAATCATCCAGAGAAGCGTCGCAATGCTTCTGGGCTGTTAGCAAGAGCTTTCCTTGCTGAGCCTTTTCACGTTGGAGATTAGCTGGACATTTGCCGGTTTAGTGCCTTGTTTCTTCTGCGCAGCTTGCACAAAGCTCATTGCGGCTTTCGCGGTTCGAGTTGTGCATCGCCGGAGCTCTGCGGGAAAGAGCGAGAGAAGAGCCGCGAAAGCTCCGAGTGCGGCCAGCTCGCGTGTAGCCGCGAATGTGCGCTGTTCGCCGGTTGCAGGGCGAGTGCCTTCTGCGCGGCTGCTTCCAAGTTGACGGTAACTGCCAGCGTGCTAGCTGTGTAGGACAGTGAAGAGGCTGACGCGTGTGTGTCCGTAGAGCTGCTAGAAAGCGTACGTGACGAGCAGGAAGGGCTTTCAGAGCAGCCGGTTCTCGTCTTGCACAGTCGCCACACATCCGCACTTTTAGTGCCTCAGAACCCCGGACAGCTTGCAAAACACGGCTGTAACTGTCCCAGCGCAAGCTGTTCAGGAAAGCACAGAAACGCGATGTTCGCGTGCTTTTAGCGCTGCTCGCAAGAAGCCTCCGGAGCAGGCACTTCTCGTGCAGCAACAACCGTGCCTGCTACGATCTTTCCTAGCCTCTTTTCCTCCGGGCAGCCGGCTTGAGCTGATGTGAAGTGTTGGTGGGCAAATCATCCAGAGAAGCGTCGCAATGCTTCTGGGCTGTTAGCAAGAGCTTTCCTTGCTGAGCCTTTTCACGTTGGAGATTAGCTGGACATTTGCCGGTTTAGTGCCTTGTTTCTTCTGCGCAGCTTGCACAAAGCTCATTGCGGCTTTCGCGGTTCGAGTTGTGCATCGCCGGAGCTCTGCGGGAAAGAGCGAGAGAAGAGCCGCGAAAGCTCCGAGTGCGGCCAGCTCGCGTGTAGCCGCGAATGTGCGCTGTTCGCCGGTTGCAGGGCGACTGCCTTCTGCGCGGCTGCTTCCAAGTTGACGGTAACTGCCAGCGTGCTAGCTGTGTAGGACAGTGAAGAGGCTGACGCGTGTGTGTCCGTAGAGCTGCTAGAAAGCGTACGTGACGAGCAGGAAGGGCTTTCAGAGCAGCCGGTTCTCGTCTTGGACAGTCGCCACACATCCGCACTTTTAGTGCCTCAGAACCCCGGACAGCTTGCAAAACACGGCTGTAACTGTCCCAGCGCAAGCTGTTCAGGAAAGCACAGAAACGCGATGTTCGCGTGCTTTTAGCGCTGCTCGCAAGAAGCCTCCGGAGCAGGCACTTCTCGTGCAGCAACAACCGTGCCTGCTACGATCTTTCCTAGCCTCTTTTCCTCCGGGCAGCCGGCTTGAGCTGATGTGAAGTGTTGGTGGGCAAATCATCCAGAGAAGCGTCGCAATGCTTCTGGGCTGTTAGCAAGAGCTTTCCTTGCTGACCCTTTTCACGTTGGAGATTAGCTGGACATTTGCCGGTTTAGTGCCTTGTTTCTTCTGCGCAGCTTGCACAAAGCTCATTGCGGCTTTCGCGGTTCGAGTTGTGCATCGCCGGAGCTCTGCGGGAAAGAGCGAGAGAAGAGCCGCGAAAGCTCCGAGTGCGGCCAGCTCGCGTGTAGCCGCGAATGTGCGCTGTTCGCCGGTTGCAGGGCGACTGCCTTCTGCGCGGCTGCTTCCAAGTTGACGGTAACTGCCAGCGTGCTAGCTGTGTAGGACAGTGAAGAGGCTGACGCGTGTGTGTCCGTAGAGCTGCTAGAAAGCGTACGTGACGAGCAGGAAGGGCTTTCAGAGCAGCCGGTTCTCGTCTTGCACAGTCGCCACACATCCGCACTTTTAGTGCCTCAGAACCCCGGACAGCTTGCAAAACACGGCTGTAACTGTCCCAGCGCAAGCTGTTCAGGAAAGCACAGAAACGCGATGTTCGCGTGCTTTTAGCGCTGCTCGCAAGAAGCCTCCGGAGCAGGCACTTCTCGTGCAGCAACAACCGTGCCTGCTACGATCTTTCCTAGCCTCTTTTCCTCCGGGCAGCCGGCTTGAGCTGATGTGAAGTGTTGGTGGGCAAATCATCCAGAGAAGCGTCGCAATGCTTCTGGGCTGTTAGCAAGAGCTTTCCTTGCTGAGCCTTTTCACGTTGGAGATTAGCTGGACATTTGCCGGTTTAGTGCCTTGTTTCTTCTGCGCAGCTTGCACAAAGCTCATTGCGGCTTTCGCGGTTCGAGTTGTGCATCGCCGGAGCTCTGCGGGAAAGAGCGAGAGAAGAGCCGCGAAAGCTCCGAGTGCGGCCAGCTCGCGTGTAGCCGCGAATGTGCGCTGTTCGCCGGTTGCAGGGCGAGTGCCTTCTGCGCGGCTGCTTCCAAGTTGACGGTAACTGCCAGCGTGCTAGCTGTGTAGGACAGTGAAGAGGCTGACGCGTGTGTGTCCGTAGAGCTGCTAGAAAGCGTACGTGACGAGCAGGAAGGGCTTTCAGAGCAGCCGGTTCTCGTCTTGCACAGTCGCCACACATCCGCACTTTTAGTGCCTCAGAACCCCGGACAGCTTGCAAAACACGGCTGTAACTGTCCCAGCGCAAGCTGTTCAGGAAAGCACAGAAACGCGATGTTCGCGTGCTTTTAGCGCTGCTCGCAAGAAGCCTCCGGAGCAGGCACTTCTCGTGCAGCAACAACCGTGCCTGCTACGATCTTTCCTAGCCTCTTTTCCTCCGGGCAGCCGGCTTGAGCTGATGTGAAGTGTTGGTGGGCAAATCATCCAGAGAAGCGTCGCAATGCTTCTGGGCTGTTAGCAAGAGCTTTCCTTGCTGAGCCTTTTCACGTTGGAGATTAGCTGGACATTTGCCGGTTTAGTGCCTTGTTTCTTCTGCGCAGCTTGCACAAAGCTCATTGCGGCTTTCGCGGTTCGAGTTGTGCATCGCCGGAGCTCTGCGGGAAAGAGCGAGAGAAGAGCCGCGAAAGCTCCGAGTGCGGCCAGCTCGCGTGTAGCCGCGAATGTGCGCTGTTCGCCGGTTGCAGGGCGAGTGCCTTCTGCGCGGCTGCTTCCAAGTTGACGGTAACTGCCAGCGTGCTAGCTGTGTAGGACAGTGAAGAGGCTGACGCGTGTGTGTCCGTAGAGCTGCTAGAAAGCGTACGTGACGAGCAGGAAGGGCTTTCAGAGCAGCCGGTTCTCGTCTTGCACAGTCGCCACACATCCGCACTTTTAGTGCCTCAGAACCCCGGACAGCTTGCAAAACACGGCTGTAACTGTCCCAGCGCAAGCTGTTCAGGAAAGCACAGAAACGCGATGTTCGCGTGCTTTTAGCGCTGCTCGCAAGAAGCCTCCGGAGCAGGCACTTCTCGTGCAGCAACAACCGTGCCTGCTACGATCTTTCCTAGCCTCTTTTCCTCCGGGCAGCCGGCTTGAGCTGATGTGAAGTGTTGGTGGGCAAATCATCCAGAGAAGCGTCGCAATGCTTCTGGGCTGTTAGCAAGAGCTTTCCTTGCTGAGCCTTTTCACGTTGGAGATTAGCTGGACATTTGCCGGTTTAGTGCCTTGTTTCTTCTGCGCAGCTTGCACAAAGCTCATTGCGGCTTTCGCGGTTCGAGTTGTGCATCGCCGGAGCTCTGCGGGAAAGAGCGAGAGAAGAGCCGCGAAAGCTCCGAGTGCGGCCAGCTCGCGTGTAGCCGCGAATGTGCGCTGTTCGCCGGTTGCAGGGCGACTGCCTTCTGCGCGGCTGCTTCCAAGTTGACGGTAACTGCCAGCGTGCTAGCTGTGTAGGACAGTGAAGAGGCTGACGCGTGTGTGTCCGTAGAGCTGCTAGAAAGCGTACGTGACGAGCAGGAAGGGCTTTCAGAGCAGCCGGTTCTCGTCTTGCACAGTCGCCACACATCCGCACTTTTAGTGCCTCAGAACCCCGGACAGCTTGCAAAACACGGCTGTAACTGTCCCAGCGCAAGCTGTTCAGGAAAGCACAGAAACGCGATGTTCGCGTGCTTTTAGCGCTGCTCGCAAGAAGCCTCCGGAGCAGGCACTTCTCGTGCAGCAACAACCGTGCCTGCTACGATCTTTCCTAGCCTCTTTTCCTCCGGGCAGCCGGCTTGAGCTGATGTGAAGTGTTGGTGGGCAAATCATCCAGAGAAGCGTCGCAATGCTTCTGGGCTGTTAGCAAGAGCTTTCCTTGCTGAGCCTTTTCACGTTGGAGATTAGCTGGACATTTGCCGGTTTAGTGCCTTGTTTCTTCTGCGCAGCTTGCACAAAGCTCATTGCGGCTTTCGCGGTTCGAGTTGTGCATCGCCGGAGCTCTGCGGGAAAGAGCGAGAGAAGAGCCGCGAAAGCTCCGAGTGCGGCCAGCTCGCGTGTAGCCGCGAATGTGCGCTGTTCGCCGGTTGCAGGGCGAGTGCCTTCTGCGCGGCTGCTTCCAAGTTGACGGTAACTGCCAGCGTGCTAGCTGTGTAGGACAGTGAAGAGGCTGACGCGTGTGTGTCCGTAGAGCTGCTAGAAAGCGTACGTGACGAGCAGGAAGGGCTTTCAGAGCAGCCGGTTCTCGTCTTGCACAGTCGCCACACATCCGCACTTTTAGTGCCTCAGAACCCCGGACAGCTTGCAAAACACGGCTGTAACTGTCCCAGCGCAAGCTGTTCAGGAAAGCACAGAAACGCGATGTTCGCGTGCTTTTAGCGCTGCTCGCAAGAAGCCTCCGGAGCAGGCACTTCTCGTGCAGCAACAACCGTGCCTGCTACGATCTTTCCTAGCCTCTTTTCCTCCGGGCAGCCGGCTTGAGCTGATGTGAAGTGTTGGTGGGCAAATCATCCAGAGAAGCGTCGCAATGCTTCTGGGCTGTTAGCAAGAGCTTTCCTTGCTGAGCCTTTTCACGTTGGAGATTAGCTGGACATTTGCCGGTTTAGTGCCTTGTTTCTTCTGCGCAGCTTGCACAAAGCTCATTGCGGCTTTCGCGGTTCGAGTTGTGCATCGCCGGAGCTCTGCGGGAAAGAGCGAGAGAAGAGCCGCGAAAGCTCCGAGTGCGGCCAGCTCGCGTGTAGCCGCGAATGTGCGCTGTTCGCCGGTTGCAGGGCGACTGCCTTCTGCGCGGCTGCTTCCAAGTTGACGGTAACTGCCAGCGTGCTAGCTGTGTAGGACAGTGAAGAGGCTGACGCGTGTGTGTCCGTAGAGCTGCTAGAAAGCGTACGTGACGAGCAGGAAGGGCTTTCAGAGCAGCCGGTTCTCGTCTTGCACAGTCGCCACACATCCGCACTTTTAGTGCCTCAGAACCCCGGACAGCTTGCAAAACACGTCTGTAACTGTCCCAGCGCAAGCTGTTCAGGAAAGCACAGAAACGCGATGTTCGCGTGCTTTTAGCGCTGCTCGCAAGAAGCCTCCGGAGCAGGCACTTCTCGTGCAGCAACAACCGTGCCTGCTACGATCTTTCCTAGCCTCTTTTCCTCCGGGCAGCCGGCTTGAGCTGATGTGAAGTGTTGGTGGGCAAATCATCCAGAGAAGCGTCGCAATGCTTCTGGGCTGTTAGCAAGAGCTTTCCTTGCTGAGCCTTTTCACGTTGGAGATTAGCTGGACATTTGCCGGTTTAGTGCCTTGTTTCTTCTGCGCAGCTTGCACAAAGCTCATTGCGGCTTTCGCGGTTCGAGTTGTGCATCGCCGGAGCTCTGCGGGAAAGAGCGAGAGAAGAGCCGCGAAAGCTCCGAGTGCGGCCAGCTCGCGTGTAGCCGCGAATGTGCGCTGTTCGCCGGTTGCAGGGCGAGTGCCTTCTGCGCGGCTGCTTCCAAGTTGACGGTAACTGCCAGCGTGCTAGCTGTGTAGGACAGTGAAGAGGCTGACGCGTGTGTGTCCGTAGAGCTGCTAGAAAGCGTACGTGACGAGCAGGAAGGGCTTTCAGAGCAGCCGGTTCTCGTCTTGCACAGTCGCCACACATCCGCACTTTTAGTGCCTCAGAACCCCGGACAGCTTGCAAAACACGGCTGTAACTGTCCCAGCGCAAGCTGTTCAGGAAAGCACAGAAACGCGATGTTCGCGTGCTTTTAGCGCTGCTCGCAAGAAGCCTCCGGAGCAGGCACTTCTCGTGCAGCAACAACCGTGCCTGCTACGATCTTTCCTAGCCTCTTTTCCTCCGGGCAGCCGGCTTGAGCTGATGTGAAGTGTTGGTGGGCAAATCATCCAGAGAAGCGTCGCAATGCTTCTGGGCTGTTAGCAAGAGCTTTCCTTGCTGAGCCTTTTCACGTTGGAGATTAGCTGGACATTTGCCGGTTTAGTGCCTTGTTTCTTCTGCGCAGCTTGCACAAAGCTCATTGCGGCTTTCGCGGTTCGAGTTGTGCATCGCCGGAGCTCTGCGGGAAAGAGCGAGAGAAGAGCCGCGAAAGCTCCGAGTGCGGCCAGCTCGCGTGTAGCCGCGAATGTGCGCTGTTCGCCGGTTGCAGGGCGAGTGCCTTCTGCGCGGCTGCTTCCAAGTTGACGGTAACTGCCAGCGTGCTAGCTGTGTAGGACAGTGAAGAGGCTGACGCGTGTGTGTCCGTAGAGCTGCTAGAAAGCGTACGTGACGAGCAGGAAGGGCTTTCAGAGCAGCCGGTTCTCGTCTTGCACAGTCGCCACACATCCGCACTTTTAGTGCCTCAGAACCCCGGACAGCTTGCAAAACACGGCTGTAACTGTCCCAGCGCAAGCTGTTCAGGAAAGCACAGAAACGCGATGTTCGCGTGCTTTTAGCGCTGCTCGCAAGAAGCCTCCGGAGCAGGCACTTCTCGTGCAGCAACAACCGTGCCTGCTACGATCTTTCCTAGCCTCTTTTCCTCCGGGCAGCCGGCTTGAGCTGATGTGAAGTGTTGGTGGGCAAATCATCCAGAGAAGCGTCGCAATGCTTCTGGGCTGTTAGCAAGAGCTTTCCTTGCTGAGCCTTTTCACGTTGGAGATTAGCTGGACATTTGCCGGTTTAGTGCCTTGTTTCTTCTGCGCAGCTTGCACAAAGCTCATTGCGGCTTTCGCGGTTCGAGTTGTGCATCGCCGGAGCTCTGCGGGAAAGAGCGAGAGAAGAGCCGCGAAAGCTCCGAGTGCGGCCAGCTCGCGTGTAGCCGCGAATGTGCGCTGTTCGCCGGTTGCAGGGCGACTGCCTTCTGCGCGGCTGCTTCCAAGTTGACGGTAACTGCCAGCGTGCTAGCTGTGTAGGACAGTGAAGAGGCTGACGCGTGTGTGTCCGTAGAGCTGCTAGAAAGCGTACGTGACGAGCAGGAAGGGCTTTCAGAGCAGCCGGTTCTCGTCTTGCACAGTCGCCACACATCCGCACTTTTAGTGCCTCAGAACCCCGGACAGCTTGCAAAACACGGCTGTAACTGTCCCAGCGCAAGCTGTTCAGGAAAGCACAGAAACGCGATGTTCGCGTGCTTTTAGCGCTGCTCGCAAGAAGCCTCCGGAGCAGGCACTTCTCGTGCAGCAACAACCGTGCCTGCTACGATCTTTCCTAGCCTCTTTTCCTCCGGGCAGCCGGCTTGAGCTGATGTGAAGTGTTGGTGGGCAAATCATCCAGAGAAGCGTCGCAATGCTTCTGGGCTGTTAGCAAGAGCTTTCCTTGCTGAGCCTTTTCACGTTGGAGATTAGCTGGACATTTGCCGGTTTAGTGCCTTGTTTCTTCTGCGCAGCTTGCACAAAGCTCATTGCGGCTTTCGCGGTTCGAGTTGTGCATCGCCGGAGCTCTGCGGGAAAGAGCGAGAGAAGAGCCGCGAAAGCTCCGAGTGCGGCCAGCTCGCGTGTAGCCGCGAATGTGCGCTGTTCGCCGGTTGCAGGGCGACTGCCTTCTGCGCGGCTGCTTCCAAGTTGACGGTAACTGCCAGCGTGCTAGCTGTGTAGGACAGTGAAGAGGCTGACGCGTGTGTGTCCGTAGAGCTGCTAGAAAGCGTACGTGACGAGCAGGAAGGGCTTTCAGAGCAGCCGGTTCTCGTCTTGCACAGTCGCCACACATCCGCACTTTTAGTGCCTCAGAACCCCGGACAGCTTGCAAAACACGGCTGTAACTGTCCCAGCGCAAGCTGTTCAGGAAAGCACAGAAACGCGATGTTCGCGTGCTTTTAGCGCTGCTCGCAAGAAGCCTCCGGAGCAGGCACTTCTCGTGCAGCAACAACCGTGCCTGCTACGATCTTTCCTAGCCTCTTTTCCTCCGGGCAGCCGGCTTGAGCTGATGTGAAGTGTTGGTGGGCAAATCATCCAGAGAAGCGTCGCAATGCTTCTGGGCTGTTAGCAAGAGCTTTCCTTGCTGAGCCTTTTCACGTTGGAGATTAGCTGGACATTTGCCGGTTTAGTGCCTTGTTTCTTCTGCGCAGCTTGCACAAAGCTCATTGCGGCTTTCGCGGTTCGAGTTGTGCATCGCCGGAGCTCTGCGGGAAAGAGCGAGAGAAGAGCCGCGAAAGCTCCGAGTGCGGCCAGCTCGCGTGTAGCCGCGAATGTGCGCTGTTCGCCGGTTGCAGGGCGAGTGCCTTCTGCGCGGCTGCTTCCAAGTTGACGGTAACTGCCAGCGTGCTAGCTGTGTAGGACAGTGAAGAGGCTGACGCGTGTGTGTCCGTAGAGCTGCTAGAAAGCGTACGTGACGAGCAGGAAGGGCTTTCAGAGCAGCCGGTTCTCGTCTTGCACAGTCGCCACACATCCGCACTTTTAGTGCCTCAGAACCCCGGACAGCTTGCAAAACACGGCTGTAACTGTCCCAGCGCAAGCTGTTCAGGAAAGCACAGAAACGCGATGTTCGCGTGCTTTTAGCGCTGCTCGCAAGAAGCCTCCGGAGCAGGCACTTCTCGTGCAGCAACAACCCTGCCTGCTACGATCTTTCCTAGCCTCTTTTCCTCCGGGCAGCCGGCTTGAGCTGATGTGAAGTGTTGGTGGGCAAATCATCCAGAGAAGCGTCGCAATGCTTCTGGGCTGTTAGCAAGAGCTTTCCTTGCTGAGCCTTTTCACGTTGGAGATTAGCTGGACATTTGCCGGTTTAGTGCCTTGTTTCTTCTGCGCAGCTTGCACAAAGCTCATTGCGGCTTTCGCGGTTCGAGTTGTGCATCGCCGGAGCTCTGCGGGAAAGAGCGAGAGAAGAGCCGCGAAAGCTCCGAGTGCGGCCAGCTCGCGTGTAGCCGCGAATGTGCGCTGTTCGCCGGTTGCAGGGCGACTGCCTTCTGCGCGGCTGCTTCCAAGTTGACGGTAACTGCCAGCGTGCTAGCTGTGTAGGACAGTGAAGAGGCTGACGCGTGTGTGTCCGTAGAGCTGCTAGAAAGCGTACGTGACGAGCAGGAAGGGCTTTCAGAGCAGCCGGTTCTCGTCTTGCACAGTCGCCACACATCCGCACTTTTAGTGCCTCAGAACCCCGGACAGCTTGCAAAACACGGCTGTAACTGTCCCAGCGCAAGCTGTTCAGGAAAGCACAGAAACGCGATGTTCGCGTGCTTTTAGCGCTGCTCGCAAGAAGCCTCCGGAGCAGGCACTTCTCGTGCAGCAACAACCGTGCCTGCTACGATCTTTCCTAGCCTCTTTTCCTCCGGGCAGCCGGCTTGAGCTGATGTGAAGTGTTGGTGGGCAAATCATCCAGAGAAGCGTCGCAATGCTTCTGGGCTGTTAGCAAGAGCTTTCCTTGCTGAGCCTTTTCACGTTGGAGATTAGCTGGACATTTGCCGGTTTAGTGCCTTGTTTCTTCTGCGCAGCTTGCACAAAGCTCATTGCGGCTTTCGCGGTTCGAGTTGTGCATCGCCGGAGCTCTGCGGGAAAGAGCGAGAGAAGAGCCGCGAAAGCTCCGAGTGCGGCCAGCTCGCGTGTAGCCGCGAATGTGCGCTGTTCGCCGGTTGCAGGGCGACTGCCTTCTGCGCGGCTGCTTCCAAGTTGACGGTAACTGCCAGCGTGCTAGCTGTGTAGGACAGTGAAGAGGCTGACGCGTGTGTGTCCGTAGAGCTGCTAGAAAGCGTACGTGACGAGCAGGAAGGGCTTTCAGAGCAGCCGGTTCTCGTCTTGCACAGTCGCCACACATCCGCACTTTTAGTGCCTCAGAACCCCGGACAGCTTGCAAAACACGGCTGTAACTGTCCCAGCGCAAGCTGTTCAGGAAAGCACAGAAACGCGATGTTCGCGTGCTTTTAGCGCTGCTCGCAAGAAGCCTCCGGAGCAGGCACTTCTCGTGCAGCAACAACCGTGCCTGCTACGATCTTTCCTAGCCTCTTTTCCTCCGGGCAGCCGGCTTGAGCTGATGTGAAGTGTTGGTGGGCAAATCATCCAGAGAAGCGTCGCAATGCTTCTGGGCTGTTAGCAAGAGCTTTCCTTGCTGAGCCTTTTCACGTTGGAGATTAGCTGGACATTTGCCGGTTTAGTGCCTTGTTTCTTCTGCGCAGCTTGCACAAAGCTCATTGCGGCTTTCGCGGTTCGAGTTGTGCATCGCCGGAGCTCTGCGGGAAAGAGCGAGAGAAGAGCCGCGAAAGCTCCGAGTGCGGCCAGCTCGCGTGTAGCCGCGAATGTGCGCTGTTCGCCGGTTGCAGGGCGAGTGCCTTCTGCGCGGCTGCTTCCAAGTTGACGGTAACTGCCAGCGTGCTAGCTGTGTAGGACAGTGAAGAGGCTGACGCGTGTGTGTCCGTAGAGCTGCTAGAAAGCGTACGTGACGAGCAGGAAGGGCTTTCAGAGCAGCCGGTTCTCGTCTTGCACAGTCGCCACACATCCGCACTTTTAGTGCCTCAGAACCCCGGACAGCTTGCAAAACACGGCTGTAACTGTCCCAGCGCAAGCTGTTCAGGAAAGCACAGAAACGCGATGTTCGCGTGCTTTTAGCGCTGCTCGCAAGAAGCCTCCGGAGCAGGCACTTCTCGTGCAGCAACAACCGTGCCTGCTACGATCTTTCCTAGCCTCTTTTCCTCCGGGCAGCCGGCTTGAGCTGATGTGAAGTGTTGGTGGGCAAATCATCCAGAGAAGCGTCGCAATGCTTCTGGGCTGTTAGCAAGAGCTTTCCTTGCTGAGCCTTTTCACGTTGGAGATTAGCTGGACATTTGCCGGTTTAGTGCCTTGTTTCTTCTGCGCAGCTTGCACAAAGCTCATTGCGGCTTTCGCGGTTCGAGTTGTGCATCGCCGGAGCTCTGCGGGAAAGAGCGAGAGAAGAGCCGCGAAAGCTCCGAGTGCGGCCAGCTCGCGTGTAGCCGCGAATGTGCGCTGTTCGCCGGTTGCAGGGCGACTGCCTTCTGCGCGGCTGCTTCCAAGTTGACGGTAACTGCCAGCGTGCTAGCTGTGTAGGACAGTGAAGAGGCTGACGCGTGTGTGTCCGTAGAGCTGCTAGAAAGCGTACGTGACGAGCAGGAAGGGCTTTCAGAGCAGCCGGTTCTCGTCTTGCACAGTCGCCACACATCCGCACTTTTAGTGCCTCAGAACCCCGGACAGCTTGCAAAACACGGCTGTAACTGTCCCAGCGCAAGCTGTTCAGGAAAGCACAGAAACGCGATGTTCGCGTGCTTTTAGCGCTGCTCGCAAGAAGCCTCCGGAGCAGGCACTTCTCGTGCAGCAACAACCGTGCCTGCTACGATCTTTCCTAGCCTCTTTTCCTCCGGGCAGCCGGCTTGAGCTGATGTGAAGTGTTGGTGGGCAAATCATCCAGAGAAGCGTCGCAATGCTTCTGGGCTGTTAGCAAGAGCTTTCCTTGCTGAGCCTTTTCACGTTGGAGATTAGCTGGACATTTGCCGGTTTAGTGCCTTGTTTCTTCTGCGCAGCTTGCACAAAGCTCATTGCGGCTTTCGCGGTTCGAGTTGTGCATCGCCGGAGCTCTGCGGGAAAGAGCGAGAGAAGAGCCGCGAAAGCTCCGAGTGCGGCCAGCTCGCGTGTAGCCGCGAATGTGCGCTGTTCGCCGGTTGCAGGGCGACTGCCTTCTGCGCGGCTGCTTCCAAGTTGACGGTAACTGCCAGCGTGCTAGCTGTGTAGGACAGTGAAGAGGCTGACGCGTGTGTGTCCGTAGAGCTGCTAGAAAGCGTACGTGACGAGCAGGAAGGGCTTTCAGAGCAGCCGGTTCTCGTCTTGCACAGTCGCCACACATCCGCACTTTTAGTGCCTCAGAACCCCGGACAGCTTGCAAAACACGGCTGTAACTGTCCCAGCGCAAGCTGTTCAGGAAAGCACAGAAACGCGATGTTCGCGTGCTTTTAGCGCTGCTCGCAAGAAGCCTCCGGAGCAGGCACTTCTCGTGCAGCAACAACCGTGCCTGCTACGATCTTTCCTAGCCTCTTTTCCTCCGGGCAGCCGGCTTGAGCTGATGTGAAGTGTTGGTGGGCAAATCATCCAGAGAAGCGTCGCAATGCTTCTGGGCTGTTAGCAAGAGCTTTCCTTGCTGAGCCTTTTCACGTTGGAGATTAGCTGGACATTTGCCGGTTTAGTGCCTTGTTTCTTCTGCGCAGCTTGCACAAAGCTCATTGCGGCTTTCGCGGTTCGAGTTGTGCATCGCCGGAGCTCTGCGGGAAAGAGCGAGAGAAGAGCCGCGAAAGCTCCGAGTGCGGCCAGCTCGCGTGTAGCCGCGAATGTGCGCTGTTCGCCGGTTGCAGGGCGAGTGCCTTCTGCGCGGCTGCTTCCAAGTTGACGGTAACTGCCAGCGTGCTAGCTGTGTAGGACAGTGAAGAGGCTGACGCGTGTGTGTCCGTAGAGCTGCTAGAAAGCGTACGTGACGAGCAGGAAGGGCTTTCAGAGCAGCCGGTTCTCGTCTTGGACAGTCGCCACACATCCGCACTTTTAGTGCCTCAGAACCCCGGACAGCTTGCAAAACACGGCTGTAACTGTCCCAGCGCAAGCTGTTCAGGAAAGCACAGAAACGCGATGTTCGCGTGCTTTTAGCGCTGCTCGCAAGAAGCCTCCGGAGCAGGCACTTCTCGTGCAGCAACAACCGTGCCTGCTACGATCTTTCCTAGCCTCTTTTCCTCCGGGCAGCCGGCTTGAGCTGATGTGAAGTGTTGGTGGGCAAATCATCCAGAGAAGCGTCGCAATGCTTCTGGGCTGTTAGCAAGAGCTTTCCTTGCTGAGCCTTTTCACGTTGGAGATTAGCTGGACATTTGCCGGTTTAGTGCCTTGTTTCTTCTGCGCAGCTTGCACAAAGCTCATTGCGGCTTTCGCGGTTCGAGTTGTGCATCGCCGGAGCTCTGCGGGAAAGAGCGAGAGAAGAGCCGCGAAAGCTCCGAGTGCGGCCAGCTCGCGTGTAGCCGTGAATGTGCGCTGTTCGCCGGTTGCAGGGCGACTGCCTTCTGCGCGGCTGCTTCCAAGTTGACGGTAACTGCCAGCGTGCTAGCTGTGTAGGACAGTGAAGAGGCTGACGCGTGTGTGTCCGTAGAGCTGCTAGAAAGCGTACGTGAAGAGCAGGAAGGGCTTTCAGAGCAGCCGGTTCTCGTCTTGGACAGTCGCCACACATCCGCACTTTTAGTGCCTCAGAACCCCGGACAGCTTGCAAAACGCGGCTGTAACTGTCCCAGCGCAAGCTGTTCAGGAAAGCACAGAAACGCGATGTTCGCGTGCTTTTAGCGCTGCTCGCAAGAAGCCTCCGGAGCAGGCACTTCTCGTGCCCCACAGTTTTGAGGAATCAGCTAGCAAAGGACTTGGAATCATGGGAACCACCTTCAGAAGAAGGGAAGGTGTTACAGTATGTAGACGACCTTCTTATTGCAACCAGAACCAAAGAATCCTGTGTCATTTGGACCGTGAGTCTGTTAAATTTCCTGGGACTACAGGGATATCGGGTTTCTAAGAAAAAGGCACAGGCGTTGTTACAACCCCAGGTCACGTACCTGGGGTACGAGATCAGTGCCGGACAACGGATCCTAGGACAAGCCCGGAAAGAGGCCATATGCCAAAGCCCCCGACCACAAACTATAAAGGAACTACGGACATTCTTAGGAATGACAGGGTGGTGCCAACTTTGGATATGTGATTATGGTCTGCCTGTTTAAGCCACTCTATTCCCTGATAGCAGCTAACCAAAAGGATCTCCAGTGGGATGCTGAGTCAGATCGAGCCTTCCATCAGCTGAAGAAAGCCCTGATGTCGGCATCAGCATTGGGACTTCCTGATGTGAGTAAGCCATTTTTTCTATTTTCCCACGAAAAACAAGGAATGGCACTAGGAATATTGGCACAAGATTTGGGACCATACAGACGGGCGGTAGCATACTTCTCCAAACAGCTGGATGCCGCTGCGAAAGGGTGGCTGTTCTGGTTTTGTTAGTGGGGGGGTGCTAAGGTGGCAGCTTCTGTAGGAAACTGCTAGAAGTCGCTCCCCTTTGTTCAGTGGACTTGGCCGGGCCTAGGGCGGACCCACTGCTGGCCAAGGCCGAGCCAATTGGTAGCAGAATGTTCTGTGATAATGCCTCTGCTATAACATATTTAAGAAGGGGGAAACAGAAAAAAAAAAAAGGGAGAGATGTGAAGCAGCTGAGCGGGGGGCAGAGAGGGGGAAGCGCGAGCCTTGTGGGCCTTGCAGGCCTCACCCTCTGGCCTCCCGCCGGGCAGCCGACTGGGCCCAACTCGGCCCGGCCTGGCTGCAAGAAGTGGAGAGGAGCAGTTGAAGTGAATAAGATGTAAAAAGGATCCTGAGAGGCGTCTGCCAGCCTGTTGCGAGGAACGGCTGCAGACGCCAAGGTCAGTGAAGAAGGAGGGGGAGGAGTAATATGGCTTCTGGCCAAGATTCCTCTGCAACTCGTGGTGACGACCATGGTGGAGCAGGTTGTCCCCCTGCAGCCCATGGAGGTCCACGGAGGGGCAGAGGTCCACCTGCAGCCTGTGGAGGACCCCACGCCGGAACAGGTAGAGGCCTGAAGGAGACTGTGCCCCGTGGAGGGCCCGCTGGGACAGCTGTTCTAGAGGGACTGCACCCTGTGGAAGAGATGACCCATGCCGGGGCAGTTTCACGGAGGACTGTGGCCCGTGGGAGGGACCCCACGCTGGAGCAGAGGAGGAATGCAAGTAGTTCTTCCCCCAACGATGACACAGAGGCGTAAAACAACGCGTGATGAACTGACTGCGACCCCCATTCCCCCCCCCCCGCCCCCGACCCCCCCTCCATGCTGCTCGGGAGGGGAAGGTAGTAGAGATAATGTTAAGCCCGGGAAGAGGGAGGAGTGGGGGGAGGTTATCTTGTTCCCTGTCTCATTCTCCTGCTAGTTTTAGAAATAAATGAGTGTTTTTCCCCAAGTCGAGTCTGTTTTGCCTGTAACGGTAACTTTACAAATTTCTTCCCGTCCTTATCTCAAACCTCGAGCCGTTTTTCTTATATCATCTCCCCCTATTCTCTCGGAGGGTGGGGGGAGCGAGAGAGAGACTGTGTAGTCTGGTCCTGATCAGGGCTGAACTGCGACAGTGGCCCAGCTGTCTGAGAGCAGTAGCAGCTGTCATTCTAAACATTCAAGAAGCCTGAAAGTTCACTCTAGGCCAGAAAATGACTGTCCTAGTTTCCCAGACTGTATCTGCGGTCCTTGAAGCAAAAGGAGGGCATTGGCTTTCCCCACAAAGGTTCCTGAAATATCAAGCTATAATGGTTGAACAGGATGATGTTGAAATCATGACCACAAACATCATCAATCCGGCCTCATTCCTTGATGGGAACATCGGGGAGCCGGTGAGTCATGACTGCTTGGAAACAATTGAAACCATGTATTCTAGTCGAACGGATCTTAAAGATGTCCCTGTCGATGGAGCCGAACATTGGTTCACCGATGGAAGCAGCTATATGTTAAATGGAAGGCGACATTCCGGATATGCTGTTACCACTTTTGAAAAGGTGATAGAGTCCAGGCCACTATCAGCCGACGTCTCAGCCCAAAAGGCCGAGATCATAGCCCTTACCTGAGCCCTGGAGAGAGCCCAGGGAAGGACTGTAAACATTTGGACTGACCCTAAATATGCCTTTGGGGTGGTACATGCCCATGGAGCAATATGGAAGGAAAGAGGACTGTTAAATTCTCATGGAAAAACCATCAAACACGCAGAAGGGATTTTGAAAATCCTGAATGCAGTCCAGCTTCCCAAAAAGGTGGCAATTATGCATATTAAAGCACACCAGAAAGTGAGCACAGAATTGGAAAGAGGAAATGAGCTGGCAGATAGGGAAGCAAAACAAGCAGCTAGAGAAACAATCAAGGTAGAGGGTGCGCTAATACCTGATGGACAGGTATTTCTAGAAGGTAAACCAGAATACACAAAGGAAGTCGGCAAACTTATTAATGATCTAAAGGGGTCATATAATGAGGAAGGGTGGGCCAATTACTACCCCTCACACGGGAGGGTAGTAATTCCCTCCTACATGATATGGTCAGTAGTCCGAGAAGAACATAGAAAAAGACACTGGGGGGAGGGGGGGGCAGAAGCCCTATATAAAGATCTCATCAGGAACATAATAGTGCGAAACTTAGCCACTACCGTTAGACAAGTAACTCAACAATGTGATCTTTGTCTCCAGACTAATCCTAAAGTTGTAAAAGGGCCGAAACTTGAAAAAATCGGAAAGGGGAATGGTCCGGGACAACGTTGGCAGATTGATTTCTCAGAACTCCCTAGAAAAGGGGGGTATCGATACTTATTAGTACTTACGGATACCTTTTCAGGCTGGCCAGAAGCTTTCCCGTGCGGAACTGCTAAAGCCTGGGAAGTAACCAAAATACTGCTCCAGGAAATAGTACCTAGGTTTGGAGTCGCAGCAGTAATGTCATCGGATAGAGGACCACATTTTGTGTCCAGAATAGTACAAGCAATTAGCCACCATCTAGGGATAGAGTGGCAATTACATACCTCTTACCGACCACAATCAAGTGGCCAGGTGGAGAAAATGAATCACCTAATCAAACAACAGATTGTCAAGTTGGGTCAGGAAACTAATCTAACTTTACCATTAGCTCTTATACGAATACGAACCAGACCAAGAGCAAGAGAAGGGCTTAGTCCATTCGAAATTCTATATGGACGACCCTATGGGGTACAAAAGGGAACGTCTTCACAAATTGGTGAAGAAATAATGACCTCCTATATGGTGGCACTAAACAAACAATTAAAAAGAATTGAAAAACATGCAATGGGAACACGTCGTAGGGGTCTGGATGGGCCTGTTCACGATATACAACCAGGGGACTATGTATATGTTAAGTCTCTTACAGAAAAAACTCTGGAACCACAGTGGGCCGGACCTTTTCAAGTCCTCCTCTCCACCTACACGGCAATTAAGGTAAAGGGACAGAACTCCTGGATACACCATACTCGGATCAAGAGAGCCTCTGCAACCTTGTGGAAAGTAACTCCAGACAACAATGAAGACTTGAGACTTAAACTCGTTCGAACGGATAAGGGCGGGAACAGTGCAGTAGTGAACCGGAGGGACACCACAGCAAACGATACCGGACAAAGAAACCGGGACCGGCCAGTAACTAATCTCGCCCAAATCTGTCATCGGTGCAGTTTATATCTTATTTGTCATTTTATTATAGGAAATATAAAACCCATTTTAGCAGGTCACCAAAGGCAGTACATTATCTACAGAAGTAGCTGTACTAATCCACTAGACCAACTAAATCCTAAAATGACCAATTGTTTAATTGGAATTGTGATTGGGCTTACAATATTTTCCTGCATCTTACCACTAACTTGTAATCAAAAGGACACCAAATGGCCGTGGTCTCACGCCTCCCTTGGGTTTACAGGAAGCATGGGACCACCTTTTAAACGGTCGGGCTTAAACTTGGCCACTGTGGTTATGCACAAAATGGAAATGTACTCAGGGCATGAGTGGGGCTGGGACAGAGGCAACAGGGATCCTTAATACTATGGTGCGCCCCGTTGTGATCTTATTGATTAGCTTAGGGGTTTTATTAATATTAACTATTGTGCTGTACCTATGGGTTTGGAGAATGTTTAAGAAAGTAACACTGTCGTAGTTCAGCCCCGATCAGGACCAGACTACGCAGTCTCTCTCTCACTCCTCCCACCCTCCGAGAGAACAGGGGGAGATAATGTAAGGAAAAACGGCTCGAGGTTTGAGATAAGGACAGGGAGAAATCCTTAAATTTACCGTCACGGGCAAAACAGACTCGACTTGGGGAAAACTATTCATTTATTACTACAAACAGCAAGATAATGAGACAGAGAACAAGATAACCTCCCTCCACCCCTCCCTCTTCCCAAGCTTAACATCGAGCGATATAAAACCGGGAAGGGGGCAGGGCCACCCGGTTTTTCACTGAGGGGGCGGGGCCATCACGGCTGCACCCCCCGCCTAGGCCCCGCCCCCCTCCCCCGGCCAGGCGGCGTTCACTGGAAGGGGCTGCACGACAAGGACGACGCCGGCGCCTACGCCATGGCCAGCGTCTCCGGCAGCGACGAGGGCTGAGCCCCCGCGGACGGCCCCGTGCCGGGAGGAAGCCCCGCCCACCCCCTTCCTCCGAGGAAGAGGAGGGGACGGCGCTGCTTTGCCAGCGCGGCATGGGCCACGAGTAAAAACTCCCCTGGGCCCCTTCCCGCCTCTCATCTCTGCCCAGCGTTCTGTCCCAAGATGGCCGCCGTGGGCGGGGCCATCGCGGGTCTTGAGAGCTCAACCAGGTTGGCCAACCCAACGTGGCCCCGCCCATAAGCTGGGGGGGTGGGGGGCGGAGCTCACTCGGGTCTCACCTTGCCGCCATTGGACACCGGAGGTCTTCCCTCGCCGCCATTGGGTGTCTCGGGTCGTCCCTCGCCGCGATTGGGTGTCTCGGGTCCTCCCTCGCCGTGGGTGGGGCGACCCCCAAAATGGCCTCCTTGCCCCACAAAATGCGCTCTCGCCCCCGAAAGTGGTCTCCTGCCCCATAACTGGGCCTTCTACCCCCCAAAATGGCGTCCTGCCCCCCAAAATGCTCTCTTGCCCCCGAAAGTGGCCCCCTGCCCCACAACTGGGCCTTCTACCCCCCCAAAATGGCGTCCTGCCCCCATAAAATGGCGTCCTGCTGTTATAGTTTATCTGCCCTCTTTGTCCAATTAACTGACAGAGATTGGCCAATTAAAAATTTGGTTTATTAAAGCAAGCGACCAGTAAGCAAAACAGCGCTGGGCGGCCGGGGAGTCTCCTGCTCCGCCAACGGCGCGCGCCGAGATAGCAAACCGCCCCATTCTTATACAGTAAAAACAATAAATATTCCGTTGATGCTTATACATATTCATTACCTAAACCCACCTACTCTCGCTTCGTATGCTAATTAGCTTATCAGTCCTTCGCGCTTGCGCAAATTCTCCCAGGAATTGTGGGCGAGGGTCTTCGGGGGTCTTTTGGGAGGAAGGCCGTAGGTCTTCTTCACGGTGTACTTTTCACCTTTGCCTGGAATGTGCTGTTCCCACAAGTTGGCAGTGTCCTTATCAGTCTGAGCCGATTCGTGTCCTTCTTGAACAAGGAGATTTATGTGATGGGTGCCATCCTGTTCTCGAATCCTTGCTCCTTTTAATCACTCCCTCCCTCCCTCGAGATAATGTGAGACTGTTTCTTGCTCCAAACCAGACTTCCCCCTCCCACTAATTGCTTCTTCAAACTATATGGTTAGAAAGTTACTGGTTTTATACCCTTCATCTTTATGAGCCCCCCCCCGCTCCCTCCTTTCGCAGTCCTGCATGCCGTTTTTACATAGCCAGGTGCCTGTGGCTGACCTTGTGTATTTAATGTAACTTTCTTGTGGCCGACTTTGTGTATTTCATATAACTCTCCATTGTTCTGACAAGGTTTGATGAACAAACAGCTCACAGTTTATTACAATCCCCCCTTTTTCTTTTCACTATTTTGTTCATCAAATCGCTTAAGCACCTGCTGGCTCAAAATGAGGGTCTCCTCCACCTCCGGTATTCCTCCCAGAGGTTCATGCTTGGCTCTCATAAGCATCAAATGAGCTGCTTCCAATCTGTTTTTTACAATTGTAACTACTCTATTGAATATACAGGGTCCAAAAGTTAATACCAGTATTAATATAATCAAGGGTCCTGCAATGGTAGATAGTAATGCGGTAAGCCAAGGAGAGTGGTTAAACCAGGACTCATACCAGCTTTGTTGCGTTTCTTGTTCTCGTTTTCGTTTTTCTAGGCCTTCCCGAAGTTTTGTCATAGTATCCCTTACAATCCCTGTGTGATCAGCATATACACAACATTGTTCTCCCAAGGCAGCACATAGCCCACCTTGTTGTAGAAACATTAAATCTAACCCCCTTCGGTTTTGTAGCACCACCTCTGATAATGATCTAACAGATTTTTCCAAGGCAGTTATTGATTGTTCAATTCTTACCAAGTCTTCGTCTACTGCTATTCTAAGTGATTGAAATTTCTGATTTTGTTGGACCAATGACGTTATTCCTGTGCCCGCGCCTGTTGCTCCTACAGCTATCAAAGTGGCTATTGTCAAAGCCGTAAAGGTAAATGGTTCTCGTTTCTGTAAGTGGTGACTCTGGGTATTCTGGTTATTATGCACAAATTCCTCAGGGTGGTATATGATCCGGGGGATTATCATCACTTGGATGCAATATTCCTCATATTCGTTGAACAATTTAAGAGATAAACAGGGAGTGATTCCAGTTTTGGAGCAGATCCATTTGGTGTTACGGGCTGGTATTAGCCAATCAGCAGGGGGCTTCCCTTTCAGGGAAGCTCTTATCTTGCATAATTTATTTTTCTCTGGGGGTACATTCCCAATACATCTCCCTTGTCCCGATACATGTTGCATCGTCAGGCCTGGTTTTCGACCTTCAGAATCCCATAAACATTGTGTTGGGTTTGAACCATTTACCCTTTTCGCCTTTGAGTGGATGCCTATTGCCTCATAGAAGGGAGGTCTAGTATCGCAACACACCCAGCAATGTTTGTGTTTGTGTGGTTTGTGTGATTTAATTTGGGTTTGTGTGGTTTAATACCAGGTAACTGGCTTGCATCAGTTTCCAAAGAGGGTTATCCCCAGAGTTTTCGTCAGGGGTTTGGATGGCTTGGGTACTATTCATTACAATAACTTTCGTTACATCACCCTCTGTTTCCTTGACCAAACTATCAGTCAATGTCTGGTCGGGGTCTGTTTTCTTAGCCAAATCATCAGTCAGGACCTGCTTGGGGCCTACTGGCAGTGGATCATTCGAGGCTGGTTTCTTTTTAATGTGTATTAGCCCACCTCTATCTTGCCCTAGTTCCTTATTATAACGAACTCCCCAAGTTCTTCCTACTAGCCAGCTAGGGTCCTGAGGTCGGGTCACATTCAAGTGCCAGTAGTTGCAACTCCACTTTGCGATACTGACAGACCCACTTCTATCCAGTGTACGTACCACTTGCGGCTTACATCCATAAGGGGCCCAAGATACCTTCAAGAAGGGATCTTTTCCAGGCTCTGGAATCCACCGGTTAGCAATTGTTTCACAACCCCAGTATGCGCAAAAATGTTGTCCTGGTTGGTTACAATACGATTTCCCAGGGTTAGAGCTCGGGCATAGATAAAATGGTGTACCTTCATTTTTACACGCTCCATCTACTGGCGCTAACTGACACAGAGTGGTCTTAAAGGCAGGGGCCCCTGGAGTTATTATAGTTTGTATGACTTTATCATCATCAATGCCCACTTGATGCAGTGTCCATTCGAATGGCTGATGAGCTTGGTGGCTCCGTTTCCCCCATATTTGTGGTAACATTAAAAACAGAATAGTCAGGACGTACCGAAAAGGGTGAAGCCTCCAATTTTGTTTTAAGCCAATTTGACTAGTGCCTTTTTCCCATTTGGAACCTCGGGGCCTTTTCACTTGGAGGGCCTTTAAATCATCTGCAGTGACAGGGGTCAGTTCTCCACAGCACCTTGTCCCTCCACCTCGCTCGTCAACTCGGTTGCTTCGAGCTACGAGGAATGTCATCTTCTTGGTGGCAAGGACAATCTTCAGGAGAAATGTGACAGTGAATCGGCCCTCACTTATTTATTTTCTGTTCGGCTCCCGATTCTCCTGGGAGTAGCACTTTGGTATTTTATTTTTAAATTGTTTAAACGAGGCTACTCCTGTTTTCGGCACTTCCAAAGATATGTAAGTTCCTTCCCTGCTACTACCAAACTTATTGCTACAATTAATATGAACTATGTGACACATCACTTTTCTTAAAGGCTCATATATATAATGATAATTACAATTACAACCACAATTCTGATTTCAATATAGTCCTTACGTATCCATGTATTTTCCAGGTCTCCAAGTGTGGTTCTTCTGTAAAAAAAAGGTTAACAAGCGAAGCGTCTCCGCCTTACCGATACATGTTCATTGCTCAGTTCAATTTATTAGTCTGTCTTTTTCTTCGCAGTTTTAATTTCAAGGTATTCGGGTCTCCAGAGCTCTCCCACTGCTCCTCGGAGATGGGTCCTTTTACCCGGCTGGCATGGGTCCACCCCCGTTCAGCAGTCCGGATGGCGGTTTCTGTAGTGAGTAAAACAAGATAAGGCCCTTCCCAGCGGGGAGTTAGTGAGGACTCCTTCCATGGCCTAATTAAAACGTTATCTCCAGGTTGTATATTGTGTATTGCAATGTCCAACGGAGGCCTTTGTACTGCTAAGCCTTTATCTCGCAATTGTTTCCTCATAGACATGAGTTGGATTATGTACTGTTTCAGTTGTAAATTTTCAGCCTGGGGATGATCTCGGGGAACCTCCAAATCATAAGGCATTCCATATAACATTTCGAAAGGGGAGATTCCCACATCCGTGTGAGGTTGGATTCTAATATTTAATAAGGCTAAGGGAAGGCATTTTACCCAAGATAATTTGGTCTCCATCATTAATTTGGTCAGTTGTTTCTTTATCTCACCGTTTACCCGCTCTATTTTTCCTGAACTCTGTGGGTGCCAGGGTGTATGATATTCCCACTTGGTCCCCAAAGCAGTAAAAACTTCTTTTATGATTTTTGAAGCAAAATGTGGTCCCCTATCAGAGTCAATAGTTTCAATAGAGCCATACCTAGGTATCACATTTTCAAGCAATAGTTTTGTCACCGTTTGGGCAGTGGCCCTGACTGTTGGAAATGCTTCTACAAAGTGTGTTAAATGATCTATTATTACCAACAAATATCTATACCTGCCTACTTTCGGTAGTTCGGTGAAGTCTATCTGAATTTTGGCGAAGGGTCGGTGAGCCAAATCTCTTCCCCCTAATGGTCTTTCTCTTAATTGGTGCTTGTTCACTTTTTGGCAAATTAGGCAATCTCCAATTATTCTTTTTGCTATATTATATACCCCAATGCAAGCATATTTTATGGCAAATTGATCTACTAGTGCTTGAACCCCCCAGTGGGTGTTTTCATGGTACTTGCGCATGATTCTTATAGCCATAGTTTTTGAAATGACCTCTCGTCCATCAGGAAGTTCCCATTCTCCAGATTTGACTTCCCTTGCCCCCATTCGGACTAACTTTTCTTTCTCCTGCACAGTGAAGCTGTACAGGTGGTACTCTTCCCCATGCGCACAACAAAACTGATAATTAGGATTCGCACAGCTACAATGAAGTGTGCTCTTCCAACAATCCTTGCAAGGAAACTTTCTATCTTTCTTTTCCTTGAAGATCATTAAAGCCGCTCGTTTTGCTTCTTGATCTGCTAGATTGTTTCCCCTTGTCAGTGGAGTTAATCCCCGCTGATGCCCTTTTAAATGGACCACTGCTATTCCTACCGGCCTCCGTAAAGCCTGCAAAATTTCAATTATTAACTCCTGATGAACCAATCCCTTTCCCTGGGAATTTATTAAGCCTCTTTCTTCCCAAATTTTCCCAAATGTATGCACTATTCCAAAGGCATATTTGGAATCCGTATAGATGGTGCCGATTTTTCCTTCTAATAATTGTAAAGCTCTTAAAACTGCGTATAACTCGCATGCTTGAGCCGACCAACTGGGACTCAGGGGCCCTGATTCTATTACCTTAAATGTTTTTCCATTAATTATCGCATATCCTGATTTTCTTTTCCCCTCTATTACCCGGGAAGATCCATCTACAAAAAGTTTTTCCCCATCCTCTAGCTCTTCTTCCTCCAAATCTGGTCTAATTTTGGCTTGTTCTTCAATAGTGTGCAGGCAATCATGAGTTATCTCCTCTGACGGTTCCCCGTACAGAAATTGTGCTGGATTCTGTAAACCAGTAACTTCAAGTTCTAGTTTAGGTGAAGATATCAGGATACCCTCGTACTTCAGGAGCCTGGCATCAGTAATCCACTTTTCAGCTTTCTGTTGTAAAATTCCTCTAATATTGTGGGGTGATAATACTTTCAGTTCTCCCCCAAAGGTAACTTTGTGAGCCTCTTCCACTAGCAGAGCCGCAGCCACTATAGCTTGTAGGCAGATAGGCCATCCTCTGCTTACAGGGTCTAACAATTTAGAAAGGTATCCTACAGGCTTTTTCTTCCCTGCCCATTCTTGCACTAACACCCCATATGCTGTTCCTTCATCAACATTAATAAATAAATAAAATGGTTTCTTGACATCCGGTAAACTCAAAACAGGAGTGTTTACCAAATCCATTTTTAAAACTTCCAATTGTTCATCATCATCCTTAGACCATTTTAATAGGCCATCCTTAGATATCTTAGCATATAAAAATTTTACTTTCCTACTATAGCCTTCAATCCATTGTCTACAATATCCCAAAAGGCCCAGCAATTGTCTGATCTGTCTCTTAGTTTTTGGAGCCGGCAATGATAATATGCCCTGAACTCTTTCTGGGTCTAACTTCTTAGTTCCTTTACTCAATCTGTGCCCTAAATATTTCACTTCCTTTTCGACAAATTGCAGTTTTGATTTCGACACCTTTAATCCCTGTAAACTTAAAAAATTTAACAACCTAATACTCTCCTCCCTAACTGCCTCCTCATCGCTGCCGGCCAACAGTAAATCGTCCACATACTGGACAAGGGTCACCCCCCCACCTAATTCGTACCCCCTCAATATTTGTTCTAATGCCTGTCCAAACAAATTTGGAGACTCGGTGAACCCTTGAGGTAAAACGGTCCACCGTAATTGTTGTTTTCTGTAAGTGTCCGGGTCTTCCCATTCAAAAGCAAAATAATCCCTGCAATCTTTCTTTAAGGGGCATGCCCAGAAGGCATCCTTTAAATCAATTACACTATACCACTGATCATTGGGGCCCAGCTGGCTTAAAAGTGTATGAGGGTTTGCCACTACAGGGAATCTGGTAACCGTTCGTTTGTTAATTTCTCGTAAATCATGCACTAATCTGTATGTCCCATCAGGTTTCTTTACAGGTAAGATGGGGGTGTTAAAAGGGGACATGCAAGGTTCTAATATTCCTTTTTCAATTAACCTTTGAATCTCAGGTTTCAATCCCTGTCTCCCCTCCATCGGTAGGGGGTATTGTTTTATTCTCACTGGTATTTCTGGGTTTCTTATTGTCACTGAAAAAGGTTCAATATCCAATTTTCCAATGGTCTCCGGAGTGTACCATACCTCAGGGTTTATTTTCCCCTCATCAACTGTCCGTAAAGGACACAACTTAATTCTTAGTTCATTTTTTATGACTTCTAAGCCAATCCCTAATTCTATCATTAAATCTCTGCCCAATAAGTTACAGTCCGCCTCAGGCACTAACAGCAAGGACCCCACCCCAAATTTAGAATCACTTTCCAAAACCACATTTTTTATTACGGGAACCCCAAAAGGCTCTCCTTTTGCTCCAATAACTTCTACTTTCTCCGAGGATGTCCCACACCCCCGGGGCAATTTTTGAACAGTAGATCTTTCTGCTCCAGAGTCCACTAGGAACTCTATTTCTTATCGCTGGGGACCCACTTTTAATGCCAGCAACTCAAGTGCCAGCAACTCAAGCTCTTGCTGCTCCTCACCGCCCATTCCCAGCGCATCTACAGCACCACAGACATCGGGGCTCCGGGCTTTCCCTGACGAACAGGGCTTCGACCTTTACCACCAGCTGAACCTGGGCGCCCACTGAAAGTAAAACCCCGAAAAATCACGAACGTCGGACGATTCCTCCCACACAGAAAGTGCCAGCAACTCAAGCTCTTGCTGCTACTCACCGGACTTTGGCAGTGCATCTACAGCATCACAGACATCACGGCTCCGGGCTTTCCCTGACCAACAGGGCTTCGACATTTACCACCAGCTGCACCTGGGCGCCCACTGAAAAAAATAAACGAAAAATCATGAACATCGGACGATTGCTCCCACACCAAAAGTGCCAGCCAGTCAAGCTCTTGCTGCTCCTCACCGGCCATTGGCAGCGCATCTACAGCACCACAGACATCGGGGCTCTGGGCTTTCCCTGACGAACAGGGCTTCGACGTTTACCACCAGCTGAACCTGGGCGCCCACTGAAAAAAATAAACGAAAAATCACGAACATCGGACGATTGCTCCCACAGCGAAAGTGCCAGCCAGTCAAGCTCTTGCTGCTCCTCACCGGCCATTGGCAGCGCATCTACAGCACCACAGACATCGGGGCTCCGGGCTTTCCCTGACCAACAGGGCTTCGACGTTTACCACCAGCTGCACCTGGGCTCCCACTGAAAAGAACCCCGAAAAATCACAAACGTCGGACGATTGCTCCCACACCAAAAGTGCCAGCAACTCAAGCTCTTGCTGCTACTCACCGGACTTTGGCAGTGCATCTACAGCACCACAGACATCGGGGCTCCGGGCTTTCCCTGACCAACAGGGCTTCGACGTTTACCACCAGCTGCACCTGGGTGCCCACTGAAAAAAAACACAAAAAATCACAAACGTCGGACGATTGCTCCCACACCGAAAGTGCCAGCCTGTCAAGCTCTAGCTGCTCCTCACCAGCCATTCCCAGTGCATCTACAGCACCACAGACATCGGGGCTCTGGGCTTTCCCTGACGAACAGGGCTTAGAAGTTTACTACCAGCTGAACCTGGGCGCCCACTGGAAAAAAAATCCCCAAATATCACGAACGTCGGACGATTGCTCCCACACCGAAAGTGCCAGCCAGTCAAGCTTTTGCTGCTCCTCCCCGGCCATTGGCAGCGCATGTACAGCACCACAGACATCGGGGCTCCGGGCTTTCCCTGACGAACAGGGCTTCGACGTTTACCACCAGCTGCACCTGGTTACCCACTGAAAAAAAACCCCGAAGAATCACGAACGTCGGACGATTGCTCCCACACCGAAAGTGCCAGCCAGTCCAGCTCATGCTGCTTCTCACCAGCCATTCCCAGCGCATCTACAGCACGACAGACATCGGGGATCCGGGCTTTCCCTGACCAACAGGGCTTCGACGTTTACCACCAGCTGCACCTGGGCACCCACTGAAATAAAACCCCGAAAAATCACGAACGTCGGACGATTGCTCCCACACCAAAAGTGCCAGCAACTCAAGCTCTTGCTGCTCCTGACCTCCCATTCCCAGCGCATCTACAGCACCACAGACATCGGGGCTCTGGGCTTTCCCTGACAAACAGGGCTTCGACGTTTACCACCAGCTGAACCTGGGCGCCCGCTGAAAAAAATAAAAGAAAAATCACGAACATCGGACGATTGCTCCCACAGCAAAAGTGCCAGCCAGTCAAGCTCTTGCTGCTCCTCACCAGCCATTCCCAGCGCATCTACAGCACCACAGACATCACGGCTCCGGGCTTTCCCTGACCAACAGTGCTTCGACGTTTACCACCAGCTGCACCTGGTTGCCCACTGAAAAAAAAACCCTGAAAAATCAAAAACGTCGGACGATTGATCCCACACCGAAAGTGCCAGCCTGTCAAGCTCTTGCTGTTCCTCACCGGCCATTGGCAGCGCATCTACAGCACCACAGACATCGGGGCTCTGGGCTTTCCCGGACCAACTGGGCTTCGACGTTTACCACCAGCTGAGCCTGGGCGCCAACTGAAAAGAACCCCGAAAAATCACGAACATCGGACGATTGCTCCCACACCGAAAGTGCCAGCAACTCAAGCTCTTGCTGCTCCTCACCGGACTTTGGCAGCGCATCTACAGCACCACAGACATCGGGGCTCCGGGCTTTCCCTGACCAACAGGGCTTCGACGTTTACCACTCGCTGAACCTGGGCTCCCACTGAAAAGAACCCCGAAAAATCACGAACATCGGACAATTGCTCCCACACCGAAAGTTCCAGCCAGTCAAGCTCTTGCTGCTCCTCACCGGCCACTGGCAGCGCATCTACAGCACCACAGACATCGGGGGTCTGGGCTTTCCCTGACAAACAGGGCTTCGATGTTTACCACCAGCTGAACCTGGGCGCCCACTGAAATAAAACCCCGAAAAATCACAAACGTCGGACGATTCCTCCCACACAGAAAGTGCCAGCAACTCAAGCTCTTGCTGTTCCTCACCGGACTTTGGCAGTGCATCTACAGCACCACAGACATCACGGCTCCGGGCTTTCCCTGACCAACAGGGCTTCGACGTTTACCACCAGCTGCACCTGTGCGCCCACTGAAAAAAACCCCGAAAAATCACAAACGTCGGACGATTGCTCCCACACCAAAAGTGCCAGCCAGTCAAGCTCTTGCTGCTCCTCACCGGCCATTGGCAGCGCATCTACAGCACCACAGACATCGTGGCTCCGGGCTTTCCCTGACCAACAGGCCTTCGACATTTACCACCAGCTGCACCTGGGCGCCCACTGAAATAAAACCCCGAAAAATCACGAACGTCGGACGACTGCTCCCACACCCAAAGTTCCAGCAACTCAAGCTCTTGCTGCTCCTCACCGGACAGTGGCAGTGCATCTACAACACCACAGACATCGGGGCTCCGGGCTTTCCCTGACCAACAGGGCTTCGACGTTTACCACTCGCTGAACCTGGGCTCCCACTGAAAATAACCCCGAAAAATCACGAACATCGGACGATTGCTCCCACACCAAAAGTGCCAGCCAGTAAAGCTCATGCTGCTTCTAACCAGCCATTCCCAGCGCATCTACAGCGCCACAGACATCGGGGCTCCGAGCTTTCCCTGACCAACAGGGCTTCGACGTTTACCACCAGCTGCACCTGGGCGCCCACTGAAAAAAACCCCTAAAAATCAGGAACATCGGACGATTGCTCCCACATTGAAAGTGCCAGCAACACAAGCTCTTGCTGCTGCTCACTGCCCATACCCAGCGCATCTACAGCACCACAGACATCGGGGCTCCGGGCTTTCCATGACCAACAGGGCTTCGATGTTTACCACCAGCTGCACCTGGGCGCCAACTGAAATAAAACCCCGAAAAATCACGAACGTCGGACAATTGCTCCCACACCGAAAGTGCCAGACAGTCAACCTCTAGCTGCTCCTCACCGGGCATTCCCAGCGCATCTACAGCACCACAGACATCGGGGCTCCGGGCTTTCCCTGACCAACAGGGCTTCGACATTTACCACCAGCTGCACCTGGTTATCCACTGAAAAAAAAACCCTAAAAAATCAAAAACGTCGGACAATTGCTCCCACACCAAAAGTGCCAGCCAGTCAAGCTCTTGCTGCTCCTCACCGGCCATTCCCAGCGCATCTACAGCACCACAGACATCGCGGCTCCGGGCTTTCCCTGACCAACTGGGCTTCGACGTTTACCACCCGCTGCACCTGGGCTCCCACTGAAAAGAACCCCCGAAAAATCACGAACATCGGACGATTGCTCCCACACCGAAAGTGCCAGCCAGTCAAGCTCTTGCTGCTCCTCCCCGGCCATTGGCAGCGCATCTACAGCACCACAGATACCGGGGCTCCGAGCTTTCCCTGACCAAGAGGGCTTCGACGTTTACCACCAGCTGAACCTGGGCGCCCAGTGAATAAAAATCCCCAAAAATCACAAACGTCCGACGATTGCTCCCACACCCAACGTGCCAGACAGTCAAGCTCTTGCTGCTCCTCACCAGCCATTCCCAGCGCATCTACAGCACCACAGACATCGGGGCTCCGGGCATTCCCTGACCAACAGGGCTTCAACATTTACCACCAGCTGCACCTGGGCGCCCACTGAAATAAAACCCCGAAAAATCACGAACGTCGGACGATTGCACCCACACAGAAAGTGCCAGCCAGTCAAGCTCATGCTGCTCCTCACATCCCATTCCCAGCGCATCTACAGCACCACAGACATCGGGGCTCCGGGCTTTCCCTGACGAACAGGGCTTCGACATTTACCACCAGCTGAACCTGGGCGCCCACTGAAAGTAAAACCCCGAAAAATCACGAACGTCGGACGATTGCTCCCACACCAAAAGTGCCAGCAACTCAAGCTCTGGCTGCTCCTCACCGGCCATTGCCAGCGCATCTACAGCACCACAGACATCGGGGCTCCGGGCTTTCCCTGACCAACAGGGCTTCGACGTTTACCACCAGCTGAACCTGGGCGCCCAGTGAATAAAAATCCCCAAAAATCACAAACGTCCGACGATTGCTCCCACACCCAACGTGCCAGACAGTCAAGCTCTTGCTGCTCCTCACCAGCCATTGCCAGCGCATCTACAGCACCACAGAGATCGGGGCTCCAGGCATTCCCTGACCAACAGGGCTTTGACGTTTACCACCAGCTGCACCTGGGCTCCCACTGAAATAAAACCCCGAAAAATCACGAACGTCGGACGATTGCTCCCACACCAAAAGTGCCAGCAACTCAAACTCTTGCTGCTCCTCATCGGAGTTTGGCAGTGCATCTACAGCACCACAGACATCGGGGCTCTGGGCTTTCCCTGACAAACAGGGCTTCGACGTTTACCACCAGCTGAACCTGGGCGCCCGCTGAAAAAAATAAAAGAAAAATCACGAACGTCGGACGATTGCTCCCACAGCAAAAGTGCCAGCCAGTCAAGCTCTTGCTGCTCCTCACCAGCCATTCCCAGCGCATCTACAGCACCACAGACATCGCGGCTCCGGGCTTTCCCTGACCAACAGTGCTTCGACGTTTACCACCAGCTGCACCTGGTTGGCCACTGAAAAAAAAACCCTGAAAAATCAAAAACGTCGGACGATTGATCCCACACCGAAAGTGCCAGCCTGTCAAGCTCTTGCTGTTCCTCACCGGCCATTGGCAGCGCATCTACAGCACCACAGACATCGGGGCTCTGGGCTTTCCCGGACCAACTGGGCTTCGACGTTTACCACCAGCTGAGCCTGGGCGCCAACTGAAAAGAACCCCGAAAAATCACGAACATCGGACGATTGCTCCCACACCGAAAGTGCCAGCAACTCAAGCTCTTGCTGCTCCTCACCGGACTTTGGCAGAGCATCTACAGCACCACAGACATCGGGGCTCCGGGCTTTCCCTGACCAACAGGGCTTCGACGTTTACCACTCGCTGAACCTGGGCTCCCACTGAAAAGAACCCCGAAAAATCACGAACATCGGACAATTGCTCCCACACCGAAAGTTCCAGCCAGTCAAGCTCTTGCTGCTCCTCACCGGCCACTGGCAGCGCATCTACAGCACCACAGACATCGGGGCTCTGGGCTTTCCCTGACAAACAGGGCTTCGATGTTTACCACCAGCTGAACCTGGGCGCCCACTGAAATAAATCCCCGAAAAATCACAAACGTCGGACGATTCCTCCCACACAGAAAGTGCCAGCAACTCAAGCTCTTGCTGTTCCTCACCGGACTTTGGCAGTGCATCTACAGCACCACAGACATCACGGCTCCGGGCTTTCCCTGACCAACAGGGCTTCGACGTTTACCACCAGCTGCACCTGTGCGCCCACTGAAAAAAACCCCGAAAAATCACAAACGTCGGACGATTGCTCCCACACCAAAAGTGCCAGCCAGTCAAGCTCTTGCTGCTCCTCACCGGCCATTGGCAGCGCATCTACAGCACCACAGACATCGTGGCTCCGGGCTTTCCCTGACCAACAGGCCTTCGACATTTACCACCAGCTGCACCTGGGCGCCCACTGAAATAAAACCCCGAAAAATCACGAACGTCGGACGACTGCTCCCACACCCAAAGTTCCAGCAACTCAAGCTCTTGCTGCTCCTCACCGGACAGTGGCAGTGCATCTACAACACCACAGACATCGGGGCTCCGGGCTTTCCCTGACCAACAGGGCTTCGACGTTTACCACTCGCTGAACCTGGGCTCCCACTGAAAATAACCCCGAAAAATCACGAACATCGGACGATTGCTCCCACACCAAAAGTGCCAGCCAGTCAAGCTCATGCTGCTTCTAACCAGCCATTCCCAGCGCATCTACAGCGCCACAGACATCGGGGCTCCGAGCTTTCCCTGACCAACAGGGCTTCGACGTTTACCACCAGCTGCACCTGGGCGCCCACTGAAAAAAACCCCTAAAAATCAGGAACATCGGACGATTGCTCCCACATTGAAAGTGCCAGCAACACAAGCTCTTGCTGCTGCTCACTGCCCATACCCAGCGCATCTACAGCACCACAGACATCGGGGCTCCGGGCTTTCCATGACCAACAGGGCTTAGACGTTTACCAGCAGCTGCACCTGGGCACCCACTGAAAAAAAACCTTGAAAAATCACGAAGATCGGACGATTTCTCCCACACCGAAAGTGCCAGCCAGTCAGGCTCTTGCTGCTAATCACCGGCCATTCCCAGCGCATCTACAGCACCACAGACATTTGGGCTCCGGACTTTCCCTGACTAACAGCACTTCGACGTTTACCACCAGCTGAACATGGGTGCCCATTAAAAAAAAAACCCGAAAAAAACACAAACGTCGGACGATTGCTCCCACACCGAAAGTGCCAGCCAGTCAAGCTCTTGCTGCTCCTCACCGGCCATTGGAAGCGCATCTACAGCACCACAGACATCGGGGCTCCGGGCTTTCCCTGACCAACAGGGCTTCGACGTTTACCACCAGCTGCACCTGGGCTCCCACTGAAATAAAACTCCGAAAAATCACGAACGTCGGACGATTGCTCCCACACCAAAAGTGCCAGCAACTCAAGCTCTTGCTGCTCCTCACCTCCCATTCCCAGCGCATCTACAGCACCACAGACATCGGGGCTCTGGGCTTTCCCTGACAAACAGGGCTTCGACATTTACCACCAGCTGCACCTGGGCGCCCACTGAAATAAAACCCCGAAAAATCACGAACATCGGACGATTGCTCCCACACCAAAAGTGCCAGCAACTTAAACTCTTGCTGCTACTCACCGGACTTTGGCAGTGCATCTACAGCACCACAGACATCGGGGTTCTGCGCTTTCCCTGACCAACAGGGCTTTGACGTTTACCACCAGCTGAACCTGGGCGCCCGCTGAAAAAAATAAAAGAAAAATCACGAACGTCGGACGATTCCTCCCACAGCAAAAGTGCCAGCCAGTCAAGCTCTTGCTGCTCCTCACCAGCCATTCCCAGCGCATCTACAGCGCCACAGACATCGCGGCTCCGGGCTTTCCCTGACCAACAGGGCTTCGACGTTTACCACCAGCTGCACCTGGTTGCCCACTGAAAAAAAAACCCTGAAAAATAAAAAACGTCGGACGATTGATCCCACACCGAAAGTGCCAGCCAGTCAAGCTCTTGCTGTTCCTCACCGGCCATTGGCAGTGCATCTACAGCACCACAGACATCGGGGCTCCGGGCTTTCCCTGACCAACAGGGCTTCGACTTTTACCATCAGCTGCACCTGGGCGCCCACTGAAAAGAACCCCGAAAAATCACGAACATCGGACGATTGCTCCCACACCGAAAATGCCAGCAACTCAAGCTCTTGCTGCTCCTCACCGGCCACTGGAAGCGCATCTACAGCACCACAGACATCGCGGCTCCGGGCTTTCCCTGACGAACCGGGCTTCGACATTTACCACCAGCTGCACCTGGTTGCCCACTGAAAAAAAAACCCCGAAAAATCACGAACGTCGGACGATTGCTCCCACACCAAAAGTGCCAGCCAGTCAAGCTCTTGCTGCTCCTCACCGGAATTTGGCAGCCCATCTACAGCACCACAGACATCGGGGCTCCGGGCTTTCCCTGACCAACAGGGCTTCGACGTTTACCACCCGCTGCACATGGGCGCCCACTAAAAAAAATAAACGAAATATCACGAACATCAGAGTATTCCTGCCACACCTTAAATGCCAGCCAGTCAAGCTCATGCTGCTTCTCACCAGCCATTCCCAGCGCATCTACAGCACCACAGACATCGGGGCTCCGGGCTTTCCCTGACCAACAGGGCTTCGAAGTTTACCACCAGCTGCACCTGGGCGCCAACTGAAATAAAACCCCGAAAAATCACGAACGTCGGACAATTGCTCCCACACCGAAAGTGCCAGACAGTCAACCTCTAGCTGCTCCTCACCGGGCATTCCCAGCGCATCTACAGCACCACAGACATCGGGGCTCCGGGCTTTCCCTGACCAACAGGGCTTCGACATTTACCACCAGCTGCACCTGGTTATCCACTGAAAAAAAAACCCTAAAAAATCAAAAACGTCGGACAATTGCTCCCACACCTAAAGTGCCAGCCAGTCAAGCTCTTGCTGCTCCTCACCGGCCATTCCCAGCGCATCTACAGCACCACAGACATCAGGGCTCTGGACTTTCCCTGACGAACAGGGCTTCGACGTTTACCACCCGCTGCACCTGGGCTCCCACTGAAAAGAACCCCCGAAAAATCACAAACGTCGGACGATTGCTCCCACACCAAAAGTGCCAGCAACTTAAACTCTTGCTGCTACTCACCGGACTTTGGCAGTGCATCTACAGCACCACAGACATCGGGGCTCCGAGCTTTCCCTGACCAACAGGGCTTCGACGTTTACCACCAGCTGCACCTGGGCGCCCACTGAAATAAAACCCCGAAAAATCACAAACGTCGGACGATTCCTCCCCCACAGAAAGTGCCAGCAACTCAAGCTCTTGCTGTTCCTCACCGGACAGTGGCAGTGCATCTACAGCACCACAGACATCGTGGCTCCGGGCTTTCCCTGACCAACAGGCCTTTGATATTTACCACCAGCTGCACCTGGTTGCCCAGTGAAAATAAACCCTGAAAAATGACGAACGTCGGACGATTGCTCCCACACCAAAAGTGCCAGCCAGTCAAGCTCATGCTGCTCCTCACCGGACAGTGGCAGTGCATCTACAGCACCACAGACATCGGGGCTCCGGGCTTTCCCTGACCAACAGGGCTTCGACGTTTACCACCAGCTGCACCTGGGCGCCCACTGAAAAAAATAAACGAAAAATCACGAACATCGGACGATTGCTCCCACAGTGAAAGTGCCAGCAACTCAAGCTCTTGCTGCTCCTCACCGGCCATTGGCAGCGCATTAACAGCACCACAGACATCGGGGCTCCGGGCTTTCCCTGACCAACAGGGCTTCGACGATTACGACCCGCTGCACCTGGGCGCCCACTGAAAAAAAACCCCGAAAAATCACAAATGTCGGACGATTCCTGCCACACCGAAAGTGCCAGCAACTCAAGCTCTTGCTGCTCCTCACCTCCCATTCCCAGCGCATCTACAGCACCACAGACATCGGGGCTCTGGGCTTTCCTAGACAAACAGGGCTTCGACATTTACCACCAGCTGCACCTGGGCTCCCACTGAAAAGAACCCCGAAAAATCACAAACGTCGGACGATTGCTCCCACACGAAAAGTGCCAGCCAGTCAAGCTCTTGCTGCTCCTCACCGGCCATTGGCAGCGCATCTACAGCACCACAGACATCGTGGCTCCGGGCTTTCCCTGACCAACAGGCCTTCGACATTTACCACCAGCTGCACCTGGGCGCCCACTGAAAAAAAACCCCGAAAAATCACAAATGTCGGACGATTCCTGCCACACCTTAAAGGCCAGCCTGTCAAGCTCTTGCTGCTCCTCACCGGCCATTGGCAGCGCATCTACAGCACCACAGACATCGGGGCTCCGGGCTTTCGCTGACAAACAGGGGTTCGACGTTTACCACCAGCTGCACATGGGCGCCCACTGAAAAAAAACCCCGAAAAATCACAAATGTTGGACGATTCCTGCCACACCTTAAATGCCAGCCTGTCAAGCTCTTGCTGCTCCTCACCGCCCATTCCCAGCGCATCTACAGCACCACAGACATCAGGGCTCCGAGCTTTCCCTGACCAACAGGGCTTTGACTGTTACCACCAGCTGCACCTGGGCTCCCACTGAAAAAAAACCCCGAATAATCACAAACGTCGGACGATTGCTCCCACACCAAAAGTGCCAGCCAGTCAAGCTCTTGCTGCTCCTCACCGGCCATTGGCAGCGCATCTACAGCACCACAGACATCGGCGTTCTCCGCTTTCCCTGACCAACAGGGCTTCGACGTTTACCACCAGCTGAACCTGGGCGCACACTGAAAAAAATAAATGAAAAATCACGAACGTCGGACGATTGCTCCCACACCAAAAGTGCCAGCCAGTCAAGCTCTTGCTGCTCCTCACCGGCCATTCCCAGCGCATCTACAGCACCACAGATACCGGGGCTCCGGGCTTTCCCTGACCAACAGGGCTTCGACGTTTACCACCAGCTGCACCTGGGCGCCCACTGAAATAAAACCCCGAAAAATAACAAACGTCGGACGATTCCTCCCACACCGAAAGTGCCAGCAACTCAACCTCTTTGTGCTCCTCACCGGCCATTGGCAGCGCATCTACAGCACCACAGACATCGGGGCTCTGGGCTTTCCCTGACCAACAGGCCTTCGACGTTTACAACTAGCTGCACCAGGGCGCCCACTAAAAAGAACCCCGAAAAATCACGAACATCGGACGATTGCTCCCACACCGAAAGTGCCAGCAACTCAAGCTCTTGCTGCTCCTCACCGGACTTTGGCAGCGCATCTACAGCACCACAGACATCGGGGCTCCGGGCTTTCCCTGACCAACAGGGCTTCGACGTTTACCACTCGCTGAACCTGGGCTCCCACTGAAAAGAACCCCGAAAAATCACGAACATCGGACAATTGCTCCCACACCGAAAGTTCCAGCCAGTCAAGGTCTTGCTGCTCCTCACCGGCCACTGGCAGCGCATCTACAGCACCACAGACATCGGGGCTCTGGGCTTTCCCTCACAAACAGGGCTTCGATGTTTACCACCAGCTGAACCTGGGCGCCCACTGAAATAAAACCCCGAAAAATCACAAACGTCGGACGATTCCTCCCACACAGAAAGTGCCAGCAACTCAAGCTCTTGCTGTTCCTCACCGGACTTTGGCAGTGCATCTACAGCACCACAGACATCACGGCTCCGGGCTTTCCCTGACCAACAGGGCTTCGACGTTTACCACCAGCTGCACCTGTGCGCCCACTGAAAAAAACCCCGAAAAATCACAAACGTCGGACGATTGCTCCCACACCAAAAGTGCCAGCCAGTCAAGCTCTTGCTGCTCCTCACCGGCCATTGGCAGCGCATCTACAGCACCACAGACATCGTGGCTCCGGGCTTTCCCTGACCAACAGGCCTTCGACATTTACCACCAGCTGCACCTGGGCGCCCACTGAAATAAAACCCCGAAAAATCACGAACGTCGGACGACTGCTCCCACACCCAAAGTTCCAGCAACTCAAGCTCTTGCTGCTCCTCACCGGACAGTGGCAGTGCATCTACAACACCACAGACATCGGGGCTCCGGGCTTTCCCTGACCAACAGGGCTTCGACGTTTACCACTCGCTGAACCTGGGCTCCCACTGAAAATAACCCCGAAAAATCACGAACATCGGACGATTGCTCCCACACCAAAAGTGCCAGCCAGTCAAGCTCATGCTGCTTCTAACCAGCCATTCCCAGCGCATCTACAGCGCCACAGACATCGGGGCTCCGAGCTTTCCCTGACCAACAGGGCTTCGACGTTTACCACCAGCTGCACCTGGGCGCCCACTGAAAAAAACCCCTAAAAATCAGGAACATCGGACGATTGCTCCCACATTGAAAGTGCCAGCAACACAAGCTCTTGCTGCTGCTCACTGCCCATACCCAGCGCATCTACAGCACCACAGACATCGGGGCTCCGGGCTTTCCATGACCAACAGGGCTTAGACGTTTACCAGCAGCTGCACCTGGGCACCCACTGAAAAAAAACCTTGAAAAATCACGAAGATCGGACGATTTCTCCCACACCGAAAGTGCCAGCCAGTCAGGCTCTTGCTGCTAATCACCGCCCATTCCCAGCGCATCTACAGCACCACAGACATTTGGGCTCCGGACTTTCCCTGACTAACAGCACTTCGACGTTTACCACCAGCTGAACATGGGTGCCCATTAAAAAAAAAACCCGAAAAAAACACAAACGTCGGACGATTGCTCCCACACCGAAAGTGCCAGCCAGTCAAGCTCTTGCTGCTCCTCACCGGCCATTGGAAGCGCATCTACAGCACCACAGACATCGGGGCTCCGGGCTTTCCCTGACCAACAGGGCTTCGACGTTTACCACCAGCTGCACCTGGGCTCCCACTGAAATAAAACCCCGAAAAATCACGAACGTCGGACGATTGCTCCCACACCAAAAGTGCCAGCAACTCAAGCTCTTGCTGCTCCTCACCTCCCATTCCCAGCGCATCTACAGCACCACAGACATCGGGGCTCTGGGCTTTCCCTGACAAACAGGGCTTCGACATTTACCACCAGCTGCACCTGGGCGCCCACTGAAATAAAACCCCGAAAAATCACGAACATCGGACGATTGCTCCCACACCAAAAGTGCCAGCAACTTAAACTCTTGCTGCTACTCACCGGACTTTGGCAGTGCATCTACAGCACCACAGACATCGGGGTTCTGCGCTTTCCCTGACCAACAGGGCTTCGACGTTTACCACCAGCTGAACCTGGGCGCCCGCTGAAAAAAATAAAAGAAAAATCACGAACGTCGGACGATTCCTCCCACAGCAAAAGTGCCAGCCAGTCAAGCTCTTGCTGCTCCTCACCAGCCATTCCCAGCGCATCTACAGCGCCACAGACATCGCGGCTCCGGGCTTTCCCTGACCAACAGGGCTTCGACGTTTACCACCAGCTGCACCTGGTTGCCCACTGAAAAAAAAACCCTGAAAAATCAAAAACGTCGGACGATTGATCCCACACCGAAAGTGCCAGCCAGTCAAGCTCTTGCTGTTCCTCACCGGCCATTGGCAGCGCATCTACAGCACCACAGACATCGGGGCTCCGGGCTTTCCCTGACCAACAGGGCTTCGACTTTTACCATCAGCTGCACCTGGGCGCCCACTGAAAAGAACCCCGAAAAATCACGAACATCGGACGATTGCTCCCACACCGAAAATGCCAGCAACTCAAGCTCTTGCTGCTCCTCACCTGCCACTGGAAGCGCATCTACAGCACCACAGACATCGCGGCTCCGGGCTTTCCCTGACGAACCGGGCTTCGACATTTACCACCAGCTGCACCTGGTTGCCCACTGAAAAAAAAACCCCGAAAAATCACGAACGTCGGACGATTGCTCCCACACCAAAAGTGCCAGCCAGTCAAGCTCTTGCTGCTCCTCACCGGAATTTGGCAGCCCATCTACAGCACCACAGACATCGGGGCTCCGGGCTTTCCCTGACCAACAGGGCTTCGACGTTTACCACCCGCTGCACATGGGCGCCCACTAAAAAAAATAAACGAAATATCACGAACATCAGAGTATTCCTGCCACACCTTAAATGCCAGCCAGTCAAGCTCATGCTGCTTCTCACCAGCCATTCCCAGCGCATCTACAGCACCACAGACATCGGGGTCCAGGCTTTCCCTGACCAACAGGGCTTCGAAGTTTACCACCAGCTGCACCTGGGCGCCAACTGAAATAAAACCCCGAAAAATCACGAACGTCGGACAATTGCTCCCACACCGAAAGTGCCAGACAGTCAACCTCTAGCTGCTCCTCACCGGGCATTCCCAGCGCATCTACAGCACCACAGAAATCGGGGCTCCGGGCTTTCCCTGACCAACAGGGCTTCGACATTTACCACCAGCTGCACCTGGTTATCCACTGAAAAAAAAACCCTAAAAAATCAAAAACGTCGGACAATTGCTCCCACACCAAAAGTGCCAGCCAGTCAAGCTCTTGCTGCTCCTCACCGGCCATTCCCAGCGCATCTACAGCACCACAGACATCAGGGCTCTGGACTTTCCCTGACGAACAGGGCTTCGACGTTTACCACCCGCTGCACCTGGGCTCCCACTGAAAAGAACCCCCGAAAAATCACGAACATCGGACGATTGCTCCCACACCAAAAGTGCCAGCCAGTCAAGCTCTTGCTGCTCCTCCCCGGCCATTGGCAGCGCATCTACAGCACCACAGATATCGGGGCTCCGAGCTTTCCCTGACCAAGAGGGCTTCGACGTTTACCACCAGCTGAACCTGGGCGCCCAGTGAATAAAAATCCCCAAAAATCACAAACGTCCAATGATTGCTCCCACACCCAACGTGCCAGACAGTCAAGCTGTTGCTGCTCCTCACCAGCCATTCCCAGCGCATCTACAGCACCACAGACATCGGGGCTCCGGGCATTCCCTGACCAACAGGTCTTCAACATTTACCACCAGCTGCACCTGGGCGCCCACTGAAATAAAACCCCGAAAAATCACGAACGTCGGATGATTGCACCCACACAGAAAGTGCCAGCCAGTCAAGCTCTTGCTGCTCCTCACCTCCCATTCCCAGCGCATCTACAGCACCACAGACATCGGGGCTCCGGGCTTTCCCTGACGAACAGGGCTTCGACATTTACCACCAGCTGAACCTGGGCGCCCACTGAAAGTAAAACCCCGAAAAATCACGAACGTCGGACGATTGCTCCCACACCAAAAGTGCCAGCAACTCAAGCTCTGGCTGCTCCTCACCGGCCATTGCCAGCGCATCTAGAGCACCACAGACATCGGGGCTCCGGGCTTTCCCTGACCAACAGGGCTTCGACGTTTACCACCAGCTGAACCTGGGCGCCCAGTGAATAAAAATCCCCAAAAATCACAAACGTCCGACGATTGCTCCCACACCCAACGTGCCAGACAGTCAAGCTCTTGCTGCTCCTCACCAGCCATTGCCAGCGCATCTACAGCACCACAGAGATCGGGGCTCCAGGCATTCCCTGACCAACAGGGCTTCGACGTTTACCACCAGCTGCACCTGGGCTCCCACTGAAATAAAACCCCGAAAAATCACGAACGTCGGACGATTGCTCCCACACCAAAAGTGCCAGCAACTCAAACTCTTGCTGCTCCTCATCGGAGTTTGGCAGTGCATCTACAGCACCACAGACATCGGGGTTCTGCGCTTTCCCTGACCAACAGGGCTTCGACGTTTACCACCAGCTGAACTTGGGCGCCCGCTGAAAAAAATAAAAGAAAAATCACGAACGTCGGACGATTGCTCCCACAGCAAAAGTGCCAGCCAGTCAAGCTCTTGCTGCTCCTCCCCGGCCACTGGCAGCGCATCTACAGCACCACAGACATCGGGGCTCCGAGCTTTCCCTGACCAACAGGGCTTCGACGTTTACCACCAGCTGCACCTGGGCGCCCACTGAAATAAAACCCCGAAAAATCACAAACGTCGGACGATTCGTCCCCCACAGAAAGTGCCAGCAACTCAAGCTCTTGCTGTTCCTCACCGGACTTTGGCAGTGCATCTACAGCACCACAGACATCGTGGCTCCGGGCTTTCCCTGACCAACAGGCCTTTGATATTTACCACCAGCTGCACCTGGTTGCCCAGTGAAAATAAACCCTGAAAAATCACGAACATCGGACGATTGCTCCCACAGTGAAAGTGCCAGCAACTCAAGCTCTTGCTGCTCCTCACCGGCCATTGGCAGCGCATTAACAGCACCACAGACATCGGGGCTCCGGGCTTTCCCTGACCAACAGGGCTTCGACGTTTACGACCCGCTGCACCTGGGCGCCCACTGAAAAAAAACCCCGAAAAATCACAAATGTCGGACGATTCCTGCCACACCGAAAGTGCCAGCAACTCAAGCTCTTGCTGCTCCTCACCTCCCATTCCCAGCGCATCTACAGCACCACAGACATCGGGGCTCTGGGCTTTCCTAGACAAACAGGGCTTCGACATTTACCACCAGCTGCACCTGGGCTCCCACTGAAAAGAACCCCGAAAAATCACAAACGTCGGACGATTGCTCCCACACGAAAAGTGCCAGCCAGTCAAGCTCTTGCTGCTCCTCACCGGCCATTGGCAGCGCATCTACAGCACCACAGACATCGGGGCTCCGGGCTTTCCCTGACCAACAGGGCTTCGACGTTTACCACCAGCGGCACCTGGGCGCCCACTGAAAAAAAACCCCGAAAAATCACAAATGTCGGACGATTCCTGCCACACCTTAAAGGCCAGCCTGTCAAGCTCTTGCTGCTCCTCACCGGCCATTGGCAGCGCATCTACAGCACCACAGACATCGGGGCTCCGGGCTTTCGCTGACAAACAGGGGTTCGACGTTTACCACCAGCTGCACATGGGCGCCCACTGAAAAAAAACCCCGTAAAATCACAAATGTTGGACGATTCCTGCCACACCTTAAATGCCAGCCTGTCAAGCTCTTGCTGCTCCTCACCGCCCATTCCCAGCGCATCTACAGCACCACAGACATCAGGGCTCCGAGCTTTCCCTGACCAACAGGGCTTTGACTGTTACCACCAGCTGCACCTGGGCTCCCACTGAAAAAAACCCCCGAATAATCACAAACGTCGGACGATTGCTCCCACACCAAAAGTGCCAGCCAGTCAAGCTCTTGCTGCTCCTCACCGGCCATTGGCAGCGCATCTACAGCACCACAGACATCGGGGTTCTGGGCTTTCCCTGACCAAAAGGGCTTCGACGTTTACCACCAGGTGTACCTGGTCGCCCACTGAAAAAATACCCCGAAAAATCACGAACGTCGGACGATTGCTCCCACACCGAAAGTGCCAGCAACTCAAGCTCTTGCTGCTCCTCACCGGCCATTCCCAGCGCATCTACAGCACCACAGACATCGCGGCTCTGGGCTTTCCCTGACCAACAGGGCTTCGACATTTACCACCAGGTGCACCTGGGCACCCACTGAAAAATATAAACGAAAAATAACAAAAGTCGGACGATTGCTCCCACAGCGAAAGTGCCAGCCAGTCAAGCTCTTCCTGCTCCTCACCGGCCATTGGAGGCGCATCTACAGCACCACAGACATCGGGGCTCCGGGCTTTCCCTGACTAACAGGGATTCGACGTTTACCACCCGCTGCACCTGGGCTCCCACTGAAAAGAACCCCGAAAAATCACGAACATCGGACGATTACTCCCACACCGAAAGTGCCAGCAACTCAAGCTCTTGCTGCTACTCACCGGCCATTCCCAGCGCATCTACAGCACCACAGACATCGGGGCTCCGGGCTTTCCCTGACCAACAGGGCTTCGACGTTTACCACCAGCTGCAGCTGGGCGCACACTGAAAAAAAACCCTGAAACATCAAAAACGTCGGACGATTGCTCCCACACCGAAAGTGCCAGCCTGTCAAGCTCTTGCTGCTCCTCACCAGCCATTCCCAGCGCATCTACAGCACCACAGACATCGGGGCTCCGGGCCTTCCCTGACCAACAGGGCTTCGACGTTTACCACCAGCTGCACCTGGGCACCCACTGAAAAAAAACCCTGAAAAATCAAAAACGTCGGACGATTGCTCCCACACCGAAAGTACCAGCAACACAAGCTCTTGCTGCTCCTCACGGGCCATTCCCAGCGCATCTACAGCACAACAGACATCAGGGCTCCGGGCTTTCCCTGACCAACAGGGCTTAGACGTTTACCACCAGCTGAACCGGGGCGCCCAGTGAAATAAAACCCCGAAAAATCACGAACGTCGGACGATTGCTCCCACACCGAAAGTGCCAGCCAGTCAAGCTCTTGCTGCTCCTCACCGTCCATTGGCAGCGCATCTACAGCACCACAGACATCGGGGCTCCGGGATTTACCTGACCATCAGGGCTTCGACATTTACCACCAGCTGCACCTGGGCGCCCACTGAAATAAAACCCCGAAAAATCACGAACGTCGGACGATTGCTCCCACACTGAAAGTTCCAGCAACTCAAGCTCTTGCTGCTACTCACCTCCCATTCCCAGCGCATCTACAGCACCACAGACATCGGGGCTCCGGGCTTTCCCTGACCAACTGGGCTTCGACGTTTACCACCAGCTGAACCTGGGCCCCCACTGAAATAAAACCCCCAAAAATCATGAACGTCGGACGATTGATCGCACACCGAAAGTGCCAGCCAGTCAAGCTCTTGCTGCTCCTCACCGGCCATTGCCAGCCCATCTACAGCCCCACAGACATCGGGGCTCCGGGCTTTCCCTGATGAACAGGGCTTCGACGTTTACCACCCACTGCACCTGGGCGCCCACTGAAAAAAATAAACGAAAAATCACAAACGTCGGACAATTGCTCCCACAACGAAAGTGCCAGCCAGTCAAGCTCTTGCTGCTACTCACCTCCCATTCCCAGCGCATCTACAGCACCACAGACATCGGGGCTCCGGGCTTTCCCTGACCAACAGGGCTTCGACATTTACCACCAGCTGCACCTGGGCGCCCACTGAAATAAAACCCCGAAAAATAACAAACATCGGACGATTGCTCCCACACCAAAAGTGCCAGCCAGTCAAGCTCTTGCTGCTCCTCACCGGCCATTGGCAGCACATCTACAGCACCACAGACATCGGGGCTCCGAGCTTTCCCTGACCAACAGGGCTTCGACGTTTACCACTCGCTGAACCTGGGCACCCACTGAAAGTAAAACCCCGAAAAATCACGAACGTCGGACGATTGCTCCCACACCGAAAGTGCCAGCCTGTCAAGCTCTTGCTGCTCCTCACCGGCCATTGGCCGCGCATCTACAGCACGACAGACATCGGGGCTCCGGGCTTTCCCTGACCAACAGGGCTCAGAAGTTTACCACCAGCTGAACCTGGGCGCCCACTGAAAAAAAACCCTGAAAAATTAAAAACGACGGACGATTGCTCCCACACCGAAAGTGCCAGCCAGTCAAGCTCTTGCTGCTGCTCACCAGCCATTGGCAGCGCATGTACAGCACCACAGACATCGGGGCTCCGGGCTTTCCCTGACCAACAGGCCTTCGACATTTACCATCAGCTGCACCTGGGCGCCCACTGAAAAAAATAACGAAATACCACGAACATCAGACGATTGCTCCCACACCGAAAGTGCCAGCAACTCAAGCTCATGCTGCTTCTCACCGGACTTTGGCAGTGCATCTACAGCACCACAGACATCGGGGCTCCGGGCTTTTCCTGACCAACAGGGCTTCGATGTTTACCACCAGCTGCACCTGGGCGCCCACTGAAAAAAAACCCCGAAAAATCACAAACGTTGGACGATTCCTGCCACACCTTAAATGCCAGCCTGTCAAGCTCTTGCTGCTCCTCACCGCCCATTCCCAGTGCATCTACAGCACCACAGACATCAGGGCTCTGGACTTTCCCTGACGATCAGGGCTTCGACGTTTACCACCAGCTGAACCTGGGCGCCCACTGAAAAGAACCCCGAAAAATCACGAACGTCGGACAATTGCTCCCACACCAAAAGTGCCAGCAACACAAGCTCTTGCTGCTCCTCAGCGGCCATGGGCAGCGCATCTACAGCGCCACAGACATCGGGGCTCCGGGCTTTCCCTGACCAACAGGGCTTTGACTGTTACCACCAGCTGCACCTGGGCTCCCACTGAAAAAAAACCCCGAATAATCACAAACGTCGGACGATTGCTCCCACACCCAAAGTGCCAGCCAGTCAAGCTCTTGCTGCTCCTCACCGGCCATTCCCAGCGCATCTACAGCACCACAGACATCGGGGCTCTACGCTTTCCCTGACCAACAGGGCTTCGACGTTTACCACCCGCTGCACCTGGGCGCCCACTGAAATAAAACCCCGAAAAATCACGAACGTCGGACAATTGCTCCCACACCGAAAGTGCCAGCAACTCAAGCTCTTGCTGCTACTCACCGGACTTTGGCAGTGCATCTACAGCACCACAGACATCGGGGTTCTCCGCTTTCCCTGAACAACAGGGCTTCGACGTTTACCACCAGCTGCACCTGGGCGCCCACTGAAAAAAATAAATGAAAAATCACGAACGTCGGACGATTGCTCCCACACCAAAAGTGCCAGCCAGTCAAGCTCTTGCTGCTCCTCACCGGCCATTCCCAGCGCATCTACAGCACCACAGACATCAGGGCTCTGGACTTTCCGTGACGATCAGGGCTTCGACGTTTACCACCAGCGGCACCTGGGCTCCCACTGAAAAGAACCCCGAAAAATCACGAACGTCGGACGATTACTCCCACACCGAAAGTGCCAGCAACTCAAGCTCTTGCGGCTACTCACCGGCCATTCCCAGCGCATCTACAGCACTACAGACATCGGGGCTCCGGGCTTTCCCTGACGAACCAGGCTTCGACGTTTACCACCAGCTGCACCTGGGCGCCCACTGAAAAAAATAAACGAAAAATCACGAACATCGGACGATTGCTCCCACACCAAAAGTGCCAGCCAGTCAAGCTCTTGCTGCTCCTCCCCGGCCATTGGCAGCGCATCTACAGCACCACAGATATCGGGGCTCCGGGCTTTCCCTGACAAACAGGGCTTCGACGTTTACCACCAGCTGAACCTGGGCGCCCACTGGAAAAAATAAACGAAATACCACGAACATCAGAAGATTGCTCCCACACCGAAAGTGCCAGCCAGTCAAGCTCATGCTGCTCCTCACCGCCCATTCCCAGCGCATCTACAGCACCACAGACATCGTGGCTCTGGGCTTTCCCTGACCAACAGGACTTCGACGATTACCACCAGCTGCACCTGGGCGCCCACTGAAAAAAAACCCTGAAAAATGACGAACGTCGGACGATTGCTCCCACACCAAAAGTGCCAGCCAGTCAAGCTCTTGCTGCTACTCACCGCCCATTGGCAGCGCATCTACAGTACCACAGACATCGGGGCTCCGGGCTTTCCCTGACCAACAGGGCTTCGACATTTACCACCCGCTGCACCTGTTTGACCACTGAAAAAAAACCCTGAAAAATTAAAAACGTCGGACGATTGATCCCACACTGAAAGTGCCAGCAACTGAAGCTCTTGCTGCTCCTCACCGGCCATTGGCAGCGCATCTACAGCACCACAGACATCGCGGCTCTGGGCTTTCCCTGACCAACAGGGCTTCAACGTTTACCACCAGCTGCACCTGGGCGCCCAGTGAAAAAAAACCCCGAAAAATCAAAAACGTCGGACAATTGATCCCACACCGAAAGTGCCAGCCAGTCAAGCTCTTGCAGTTCCTCACCGGCCACTGGCAGCTCATCTACAGCACCACAGACATCGGCGCTCCGGGCTTTCCCTGACCATCAGGGCTTCGACGTTTACCACTCGCTGCACCTGGGCTCCCACTGAAAAAAACCCCGAAAAATCACGAACGTCGGACGATTGCACCCAAACCGAAATTGCCAGCAACACAATCTCTTGCTGCTCCTCACCGGCCATTCCCAGCGCATCTACAGCACCACAGACATCGGGGCTCCGGGCATTCCCTGACGAACAGGGCTTCGAAGTTTACCACCAGTTGAACCTGGGCGCCCACTGAAAAAAATAAACGAAAAATCACGAACATCGGACGATTGCTCCCACACCGAAAGTGCCAGCCTGTCAAGCTCTTGCTGCTCCTCACCAGCCATTCCCAGCGCATCTACAGCACCACAGACATCGGGGCTCCGGGCTTTCCCTGACCAACAGGGCTTCGACATTTACCACCAGCTGCACCTGGGTGCCCACTGAAAAAAAAACCCCAAAAATCACGAACGTCGGACGATTCCTGCCACACCTTAAATGCCAGCCTGTCATGCTCTTGCTGCTCCTCACCGGCCATTCCCAACGCATCTACAGCACCACAGACATCGGGGCTGTGGGCTTTCCCTGACCAACATGGCTTCGACATTTACCACCAGCTGCACCTGTGCGCCCACTGAAAGTAAAACCCCGAAAAATCACGAACATCGGACGATTGCTCCCACACCAAAAGTGCCAGCCAGTCAAGCTCCTGCTGCTGAACACCGGCCATTCCCAGCGCATCTACATCACCACAGACATCGGGGCTCCGGGCTTTCCCTGACCAACAGGTCTTAGAAGTTTACCACCAGCTGAACCTGGGCGCCCACTGAAATAAAACCCCGAAAAATCACGAACGTCCGACGATTGCGCCCACACCCAAAGTGTCAGCCAGTCAAGCTCTTGCTGCTGCTCACCGGACTTTGGCAGTGCATCTACAGCACCACAGACATCGGGGCTCCGGGCTTTCCCTGACCATCAGGGCTTCGACATTTACCACCAGCTGCACCTCGGCTCCCACTGAAATAAAAGCCCGAAAAATCACGAACGTCGGACGATTGCTCCCACAACGAAAGTGCCAGCCAGTCAAGCTCTTGCTGCTCCTCACCGCCCATTCCCAGCGCATCTACAGCACCACAGACATCGGGGCTCCGGGCTTTCCCTGACCAACAGGGCTTCGACGTTTACCACCAGCTGAACCTGGGCGCCCACTGGAAAAAAAACCCGAAAAATCACGAACGTCGGACGATTGTTCCCACATTGAAAGTGCCAGCCAGTCAAGCTCTTGCTGCTCCTCACCGGCCATTGGCAGCGCATCTACAGCACCACAGACATCGCGGCTCCGGGCTTTCCCTGACCATCAGGGCTTCGACATTTACCACCAGCTGCACCTGGGCGCCCACTGAAAAAAAACCCTGAAAAATGACGAACGTCGGACGATTGCTCCCACACCAAAAGTGCCAGCCAGTCAAGCTCTTGCTGCTCCTCACCGGACAGTGGCAGTGCATCTACAGCACCACAGACATCGGGGCTCCGGGCTTTCCCTGACCAACAGGGCTTCGACATTTACCACTCGCTGAACCTGGGCTCCCACTGAAAAGAACCCCGAAAAATCACGAACGTCGGACGATTGCTCCCACACCAAAAGTGCCAGCCAGTCAAGCTCTTGCTGCTGAACACCGGCCATTCCCAGCGCATCTACATCACCACAGACATCGGGGCTCCGGGCTTTCCCAGACCAACAGGTCTTAGAAGTTTACCACCAGCTGAACCTGGGCGCCCACTGAAATAAAACCCCGAAAAATCACGAACGTCCGACGATTGCGCCCACACCCAAAGTGTCAGCCAGTCAAGCTCTTGCTGCTGCTCACCGGACTTTGGCAGTGCATCTACAGCACCACAGACATCGGGGCTCCGGGCTTTCCCTGACCATCAGGGCTTCGACATTTACCACCAGCTGCACCTCGGCTCCCACTGAAATAAAAGCCCGAAAAATCACGAACGTCGGACGATTGCTCCCACAACGAAAGTGCCAGCCAGTCAAGCTCTTGCTGCTCCTCACCGCCCATTCCCAGCGCATCTACAGCACCACAGACATCGGGGCTCCGGGCTTTCCCTGACCAACAGGGCTTCGACGTTTACCACCAGCTGAACCTGGGCGCCCACTGGAAAAAAAACCCGAAAAATCACGAACGTCGGACGATTGTTCCCACATTGAAAGTGCCAGCCAGTCAAGCTCTTGCTGCTCCTCACCGGCCATTGGCAGCGCATCTACAGCACCACAGACATCGCGGCTCCGGGCTTTCCCTGACCATCAGGGCTTCGACATTTACCACCAGCTGCACCTGGGCGCCCACTGAAATAAAACCCCGAAAAATCACAAACGTCGGACGATTGCTCCCACAACGAAAGTGCCAGCAACTCAAGCTCTTGCTGCTCCTCACCGGAGAGTGGCAGCGCATCTACAGCACCACAGACATCGGGGCTCTGGGCTTTCCCTGACCAACAGGGCTTCGACGTTTACCACCAGCTGCACGTGGGCGCCCACTGAAAAAAATAAACGAAAAATCATGAATATCGGACGATTGCTCCCACACCGAAACTGCGAGCAACTCAAGCTCTTGCTGCTACTCACCGCCCATTGGCAGGGCATCTACAGCACCACAGACATCGGGGCTCCGGGCTTTCCCTGACCAACAGGGCTTCAACGTTTACCACCAGCTGCACCTGGATACCCACTGAAAAAAAACCCTGAAAAATCAAAAACGTCAGACGATTCGTCCCACACTGAAAGTGCCAGCAACTCAAGCTCTTGCTGCTCCTCACCGGCCATTCCCAGTGCATCTACAGCACCACAGACATCGCGGCTCTGGGCTTACCCTGACCAACAGGCCTTCGACATTTACCACCAGCTGCACCTAGTTGGTCACTGAAAAAAAACCCTGAAAAATCAAAAACGTCGGACAATTGATCCCACACCGAAAGTGCCAGCCAGTCAAGCTCTTGCTGCTCCTCACCGGCCATTCCCAGCGCATCTACAGCACCACAGACATCGGGGCTCCGGGCTTTCCCTGACCAACAGGGCTTCGACGTTTACCACCAGCTGAACCTGGGCGCCCACTGGAAAAAAAACCCAAAAAATCACGAACGTCGGACGATTGTTCCCACATTGAAAGTGCCAGCCAGTCAAGCTCTTGCTGCTCCTCACCGGCCATTGGCAGCGCATCTACAGCACCACAGACATCGGGACTCCGGGCTTTCCCTGACCAACTGGGCTTCGATGTTTACCACCAGCTGCACCTGGGCGCCCACTGAAAAAAATAAACGAAAAATCACGAACATCGGACGATTGCTCCCACACCAAAAGTGCCAGCCTGTCAAGCTCTTGCTGCTACTCACCGGCCATTGGCAGGGAATCTACAGCACCACAGACATCGGGGCTCCGAGCTTTCCCTGACCAACAGGGCTTCAACGTTTACCACCAGCTGCACCTGGGCGCCCACTGAAATAAAACCCCGAAAAATCACGAACGTCGGACGATTGCTCCCACACTGAAAGTGCCAGCCAGTCAAGCTCTTGCTGCTCCTCACCGGCCATTCCCAGCGCATCTACAGCACCACAGACATCGGCGCTCCGGGCTTTCCCTGACCAACAGGGCTTCGACATTTACCACCAGCTGAACCTGGGCTCCCACTGAAATAAAACCCCCAAAAATCACGAACGTCGGACGATTGCTCCCACACCAAAAGTGCCAGCCAGTCAAGCTCTTGCTGCTCCTCACCGGACTTTGGCAGCGCATCTACAGCACCACAGACATCGGGGCTCCGGGCTTTCCCTGACCAACAGGGCTTCGACGTTTACCACCAGCTGCACCTGGGCTCCCACTGAAAAAACACCCCGAATAATCACAAACATCGGACTATTGCTCCCACACCAAAAGTGCCAGACAGTCAACCTCTTGCTGCTCCTCACCGGCCATTGGCAGCGCATCTACAGCACCACAGACATCGGGGCTCCGGGCTTTCCCTGACGAACAGGGCTTCGACATTTACCACCAGCTGAACCTGGGCGCCCACTGAAAAAAAACCCCGAAAAATCACGAACATCGGACGATTGCTCCCACACCGAAAGTGCCAGCCAGTCAAGCTCTTGCTGCTCCTCACCGGCCATTCCCAGCGCATCTACAGCACCACAGACATCGGGTCTCTGGGCTTTCCCTGACCAACAGGGCTTCGACATTTACCACCAGCTGCACCTGGTTACCCACTGAAAAAAAACCCTGAAAAATCAAAAACGTCGGACGATTGCTCCCACACCAAAAGTGCCAGCAACTCAAGCTCTTGCTGCTCCTCACCGCCCATTCCCAGCGCATCTACAGCACCACAGACATCGCGGCTCTGGGCTTTCCCTGACGAACGGGGCTTGGACATTTACCACCAGCTGCACCTGGTTACCCACTGAAAAAAAACCCTGAAAAATCACAAATGTCGGACGATTCCTGCCACACCTTAAATGCCAGCCTGTCAAGCTCTTGCTGCTACTCACCGGCCATTCCCAGCTCATCTACAGCACCACAGACATCGCGGCTCCGGGCTTTCCCTGACCAACTGGGCTTCGACGTTTACCACCCGCTGCACCTGGGCGCCCACTGAAAAAAATAAACGAAAAATCACAAACGTCGGACGATTGCTCCCACAACGAAAGTGCCAGCCAGTCAAGCTCTTGCTGCTCCTCACCGGCCATTGGCAGCGCATCTACAGCACCACAGACATCGCGGCTCCGGGCTTTCCCTGACCAACAGGGCTTCGACGTTTACCACTCGCTGCACCTGGGCTCCCACTGAAAAGAACCCCGAAAAATCACGAACATCGGACGATTGCTCCCACACCGAAAGTGCCAGCAACACAAGCTCTTGCTGCTACTCACTGCCCATTGGCAGGGCATCTACAGCACCACAGACATCGGGGCTCCGAGCTTTCCCTGACCAACAGGGCTTCAACGTTTACCACCAGCTGCACCTGGGCGCCCACTGAAATAAAACCCCGAAAAATCACAAACGTCGGACGATTGCTCCCACAACGAAAGTGCCAGCCAGTCAAGCTCTTGCTGCTCCTCCCCGGACACTCCCAGTGCATCTACAGCACCACAGACATCGGGGCTCCGAGCTTTCCCTGACCAACAGGGCTTCAACGTTTACCACCAGCTGCACCTGGGCGCCCACTGAAATAAAACCCCAAAAATCACGAACGTCGGACGATTGCACCCACACCGAAAGTGCCAGCCTGTCAAGCTCTTGCTGCTCCTCACCGGCCATTGGCAGCGCATCTACAGCACCACAGACATCGGGGCTCCGGGCTTTCCCTGACCAACAGGGCTTCGACATTTACCACCAGCTGCACCTGGGCGCCCACTGAAATAAAACTCCGAAAAATCACGAACGTCGGACGATTGCTCCCACAACGAAAGTGCCAGCAACTCAAGGTCCTGCTGCTACTCACCGGACTTTGGCAGCGCATCTACAGCACCACAGACATCGCGGCTCCGGGCTTTCCCTGACCAACAGGGCTTCGACGTTTACCACCCGCTGAACCTGGGCGCCCACTGAAAAAAATTAAAGAAAAATCACGAACGTCGGACGATTGCTCCCACAGCAAAAGTGCCAGCCAATGAAGCTCTTGCTGCTCCTCACCGGCCATTCCCAGCGCATCTACAGCACCACAGACATCGGGGCTCCGGGCTTTCCCTGACCAACAGGGCTTCGACATTTACCACCAGCTGCACCTGGTTACTCACTGAAAAAAAACCCTGAAAAATCAAAAACGTCGGACGATTGCTCCCACACTGAAAGTGTGGGCAACTCAAGCTCTTGCTGCTCCTCACCGGCTATTGGCAGCGCATCTACAGCACCACAGACATCGGGGCTCCGGGCTTTCGCTGACCAACAGGGCTTCGACGTTTACCACCAGCTGCACCTGTGCGCCCACTGAAAGTAAAACCCTGAAAAATCACTAACATCAGACAATTGCTCCCACACTGAAAGTGCCAGCCAGTCAAGCTCTTGCTGCTCCTCCCCGGCCATTCCCAGCGCATCTACAGCACCACAGACATCGGGGCTCCGGGCTTTCCCTGACGAACAGGGCTTCGACGTTTACCACCAGCTGAACCTGGGCGCCCAGTGAATAAAAATCCCCAAAAATCACAAACGTCCGACGATTGCTCCTACACTGAAAGTGCCAGCAACTCAAGCTCTTGCTGCTCCTCACCGCCCATTCCCAGCGCATCTACAGCACCACAGACATCGGGGCTGTGGGCTTTCCCTGACCAACAGGGCTTCGACGTTTACCACCAGCTGCACCTGTGCGCCCACTGAAAGTAAAACCCTGAAAAATCACGAACGTCGGACGATTGCTCCCACACCGAAAGTGCCAGCCAGTCAAGCTCTAGCTGCTGAACACCGGCCATTCCCAGCGCATCTACAGCACCACAGACATCGGGGCTCCGGGCTTTCCCTGACCATCAGGGCTTCGACATTTACCACCAGCTGCACCTCGGCTCCCACTGAAAAGAACCCCGAAAAATCACGAACGTCGGACGATTGCTCCCACACCAAAAGTGCCAGCCAGTCAACCTCTTGCTGCTCCTCACCGGCCATTGGCAGCGCATCTACAGCACCACAGACATCGGGGCTCCGGGCTTTCCCTGACCAACAGGGCTTCGACGTTTACCACCAGCTGAACCTGGGAGCCCAGTGAAATAAAACCCCGAAAAATCACGAACGTCGGACGATTCCTCCCACACCGAAAGTGCCAGCAACTCAAGCTCTTGCTGCTCCTCACCGGCCATTCCCAGCGCATCTACAGCACCACAGACATCGGGGCTCTGGGCTTTCCCTGACCAACAGGCCTTCGACGTTTACCACCAGCTGCACCTGGGCTCCCACTGAAAAGAACCCCGAAAAATCACGAACGTCGGACGACTGCTCCCACACCAAAAGTGCCAGCCAGTCAAGCTCTAGCTGCTGAACACCGGCCATTCCCAGCGCATCTACAGCACCACAGACATCGGGGCTCCGGGCTTTCCCTGACCAACTGGGCTTCGACGATTACCACCAGCTGAACCTGGGCGCCCACTGAAATAAAACCCCGAAAAATCACGAACGTCCGACGATTGCTCCCACACCGAAAGTGCCAGCCAGTCAAGCTCTTGCTGCTCCTCACCGCTCATTCCCAGCGCATCTACAGCACCACAGACATCGGGGCTCCGGGCTTTCCCTGACCAACAGGGCTTCGACGTTTACCACCAGCTGAACCTGGGCGCCCACTGAAAGTAAAACCCCGAAAAATCACGAACATCGGACGATTGCTTCCACACCGAAAGTGCCAGCAACACAAGCTCTTGCTGCTCCTCACCGCCCATTCCCAGCGCATCTACAGCACCACAGACATCGGGGCTCTGGGCTTTCCCTGACCAACAGGGCTTCGACGTTTACTACCAGCTGAACCTGGGCGCCCACTGAAAAAAAACCCCGAAAAATCACAAACGTCGGACGATTGCTCCCACACTGAAAGTGCCAGCAACTCAAGCTCTTGCTGCTCCTCACCGGCCATTCCCAGCGCATCTACAGCACCACAGACATCGCGGCTCCGGGCTTTCCCTCACCAACAGGGCTTCGACATTTACCACCAGCTGCACCTGGTTACCCACTGAAAAAAAACCCTGAAAAATCAAAAACGTCAGACGATTGCTCCCACACTGAAAGTGCCAGCAACTCAAGCTCTTGCTGCTCCTCACCGGCCATTGGCAGCGCATCTACAGCACCACAGACATCGCGGCTCTGGGCTTTCCCTGACCAACAGGCCTTCGACATTAACCACCAGCTGCACCTAGTTGGCCACTGAAAAAAAACCCTGAAAAATCAAAAACGTCGGACAATTGATCCCACACCGAAAGTGCCAGCCAGTCAAGCTCTTGCAGTTCCTCACCGGCCACTGGCAGCTCATCTACAGCACCACAGACATCGGAGCTCCGGGCTTTCCCTGACCAACAGGCCTTCGACGTTTACCACCAGCTGCACCTGGGCTCCCACTGAAAAGAACCCCGAAAAATCACGAACGTCGGACGATTGCTCCCACAACGAAAGTGCCAGCAACTCAAGCTCTTGCTGCTACTCACCGGACTTTGGCAGTGCATCTACAGCACCACAGACATCGCGGCTCCGGGCTTTCCCTGACGAACAGGGCTTCGACGTTTACCACCAGCTGCACCTGGGCGCCCACTGAAAAAAATAAACGAAAAATCATGAATATCGGACGATTGCTCCCACACCGAAACTGCCAGCAACTCAAGCTCTTGCTGCTACTCACCGCCCATTGGCAGGGCATCTACAGCACCACAGACATCGGGGCTCCGAGCTTTCCCTGACCAACAGGGCTTCAACGTTTACCACCAGCTGCACCTGGGCGCCCACTGAAATAAATCTCCGAAAAATCACGAACGTCAGACGATTGCTCCCACAACGAAAGTGCCAGCAACTCAAGCTCTTGCTGCTACTCACCAGACTTTGGCAGCGCATCTACAGCACCACAGACATCGGGGCTCCGGGCTTTCCCTGACCAACAGGGCTTCGACGTTTACCACCAGCTGCACCTGGGCGCCCACTGAAATAAAACCCCGAAAAATCACGAACGTCGGACGATTGCTCCCACAACGAAAGTGCCAGCAACTCAAGCTCTTGCTGCTACTCACCGGACTTTGGCAGTGCATCTACAGCACCACAGACATCAGGGCTCCGAGCTTTCCCTGACCAACAGGGCTTCAACGTTTACCACCAGCTGCACCTGGGCGCCCACTGAAATAAAACTCCGAAAAATCACGAACGTCAGACGATTGCTCCCACAACGAAAGTGCCAGCAACTCAAGCTCTTGCTGCTACTCACCAGACTTTGGCAGTGCATCTACAGCACCACAGACATTGGGTTTCTGCGCTTTCCCTGACCAACAGGGCTTCGACATTTACCACCAGCTGAACCTGGGCGCCCACTGAAAAAAATAAACTAAAAATCACGAACATCGGACGATTATTCCCACACTGAAAGTGCCAGCAACTCAAGCTCTTGCTGCTCCTCACCGCCCATTGGCAGGGCATCTACAGCACCACAGACATCGGGGCTCCGAGCTTTCCCTGACCAACAGGGCTTCGACGTTTACCACCAGCTGCACCTGGGCGCCCACTGAAATAAAACCCTGAAAAATCACGAACGTCGGACGATTGCTCCCACAGTGAAAGTGCCAGCAACTCAAGCTCTTGCTGCTACTCACCTCCCATTCCCAGCGCATCTACAGCACCACAGACATCGGGGCTCCGGGCTTTCCCTGACCAACTGGGCTTCGACGTTTACCACCAGCTGAACCTGGGCGCCCACTGAAATAAAACCCCCAAAAATCCCAAACGTCGGACTATTGCTCCCACACTGAAAGTGCCAGCCAGTCAAGCTCTTGCTGCTCCTCACCGGCCATTCCCAGCGCATCTACAGCACCACAGACATCGGGGCTCCGGGCTTTCCCTGACCAACAGGGCTTCGACATTTACCACCAGCTGCACCTGGGCGCCCAGTGAAAAAAAAACCCCAAAAATCACGAACGTCAGACGATTGCTCCCACATCGAAAGTGCCAGCATGTCAGCCTCTTGCTGCTCCTCACCGGCTATTGGCAGTGCATCTACAGCACCACAGACATCGGGGCTCCGGGATTTCCCTGACCAACAGGGCTTCGACGTTTACCACCAGCTGCACCTGGTTACGCACTGAAAAAAAACCCTGAAAAATCAAAAACGTCGGACGATTGCTCCCACACCGAAAGTGCCAGCCAGTCAAGCTCTTGCTGCTCCTCACCGGCCATTCCCAGCGCATTTACAGCACCACAGACATCGGGGCTCTGGGCTTTCCCTGACGAACAGGGCTTCGACATTTACCACCAGCTGCACCTGGGCGCCCACTGAAAAAAAACCCCGAAAAATCACAAATGTCGGACGATTCCTGCCACACCTTAAATGCCAGCCTGCCAAGCTCTTGCTGCGCCTCACCGCCCATTCCCAGCGCATCTACAGCACCACAGACATCAGGGCTCTGGGCTTTCCCTGACAAACACGGCTTCGACGTTTACCACCCGCTGCACCTGGGCGCCCACTGAAAAAAATAAATGAAAAATCACAAACGTCGGACGATTGCTCCCACAACGAAAGTGCCAGCCAGTCAAGCTCTTGCTGCTCCTCACCAGACTTTGCAGTGCATCTACAGCACCACAGACATTGGGGTTCTGCGCTTTCCCTGAACAACAGGGCTTCGACGTTTACCACCAGCTGAACCAGGGCGCCCACTGAAAAAAAACCCCGAAAAATCACGAACGTCGGACGATTGCTCCCACACCGAAAGTGCCAGCAACTCAAGCTCTTGCTGCTCCTCACCAGACTTTGGCAGTGCATCTACAGCACCACAGACATTGGGGTTCTGCGCTTTCCCTGAACAACAGGGCTTCGACGTTTACCACCAGCTGAACCTGGGCGCCCACTGAAAAAAAACCCCGAAAAATCACGAACGTCGGACGATTGCTCCCACACCGAAAGTGCCAGACAGTCAAGCTCTTGCTGCTCCTCACCGGCCATTGGCAGCTCATCTACAGCATCACAGATATCGGGGCTGCGGGCTTTCCGTGACCAACAGGGCTTCGACGTTTACCACCAGCTGAACCTGGGCGCCCACTGAAAGTAAGACCCTAAAAAATCACGAACGTCGGACGATTGCTCCCACACCGAAAGTGCCAGCCAGTCAAGCTCTTGCTGCTCCTCACCGGCCATTCCCAGCGCATCTACAGCACCACAGACATCGCGGCTCCGGGCTTTCCCTGACCAACAGGGCTTCGACATTTACCACCAGCTGAACCTGGTTACCCACTGAAAAAAAACCCTGAAAAATCAAAAACGTCGGACGAATGCTCCCACACCAAAAGTGCCAGCAACTCAAGCTCTTGCTGCTCCTCACCGGCCATTCCCAGCACATCTACAGCACCACAGACATCGGGGCTCTGGGCTTTCCCTGACCAACAGGGCTTCGACGTTTACTACCAGCTGAACCTGGGCGCCCACTGAAAAAAAACCCCGAAAAATCACAAACGTCGGACGATTGCTCCCACACCGAAAGTCCCAGCCAGTCAAGCTCTTGCTGCTACTCACCGGACTTTGGCAGTGCATCTACAGCACCACAGACATCGGGGCTGCGGGCTTTCCGTGACCAACAGGGCTTCGACGTTTACCACCAGCTGAACCTGGGCGCCCACTGAAAGTAAGACCCTAAAAAATCACGAACGTCGGACGATTGCTCCCACACCGAAAGTCCCAGCCAGTCAAGCTCTTGCTGCTCCTCACCGGCCATTCCCAGCGCATCTACAGCACCACAGACATCGGGGTTCTGCGCTTTCCCTGACCAACAGGGCTTCGACATTTACCACCAGGTGCACCTGGGCACCCACTGAAAAAAATAAACGAAAAATCACAAACGTCGGACGATTGCTCCCACACCGAAAGTGCCAGCCTGTCAAGCTCTTGCTGCTCCTCACCGGCCATTGGCAGCGCATCTACAGCACCACAGACATCAGGGCTCTGGACTTTCCCTGACGAACACGGCTTTGACGTTTACCACCGGCTGCTCCTGGGCGCCCACTGAAAAGAACCCCCAAAAAATCACGAACATCGGACGATTGCTCCCACACCGAAAGTGCCAGCAACTCAAGCTCTTGCTGCTCCTCAACTCCCATTCCCAGCGCATCTACAGCACCACAGACATCGGGGCTCTGGGCTTTCCCAGACAAACAGGGCTTCGACATTTACCACCAGCTGCACCTGGGCTCCCACTGAAAAGAACCCCGAAAAATCACGAACGTCGGACGATTGCTCCAACACCAAAAGTGCCAGTCAGTCAAGCTCTTACTGCTCCTAACCGGCCATTGGCAGCGCATCTACAGCACCACAGACATCGGGGCTCCGGGCTTTCCCTGACCAACAAGGCTTCGACGTTTACCACCAGCTGAACCTGGGCGCCCACTGAAAGTAAAACCCCAAAAAATCACGAACGTCGGACGATTGCTCCCACACCGAAAGTGCCAGCAACTCAAGCTCCTGCTGCTACTCACCGGACTTTGGCAGTGCATCTACAGCACCACAGACGTCGGGGTTCTGCGCTTTCCCTGACCAACAGGGCTTCGACATTTACCACCAGCTGAACCTGGGCGCCCACTGAAAAAAATAAACGAAAAATCACAAACGTCGGGGATTGCTCCCACACCGAAAGTGCCAGCCAGTCAAGCTCTTGCTGCTCCTCACCGGACTTTGGCAGCGCATCTACAGCACCACAGACATTTGGCCTCCTGGCATTCCCTGACCAACAGGGCTTCGACGTTTACCACCAGCTGCACCTGGGCGCCCACTGAAAAAGAAAACCCAAAAATCACAAATGTCGGACGATTCCTGCCACACCTTAAATGCCAGCCTGTCAAGCTCTGGCTGCCCCTCACCGCCCATTCCCAGCGCATCTACAGCACCACAGACATCGGGGCTCCGGGCTTTCCCTGACCAACAGGGCTTAGAAGTTTACTACCAGCTGAACTTGGGCGCACACTGGAAAAAAAATCCCCAAATATCACAAACGTCGGACGATTGCTCCCACACCGAAAGTGCCAGCCAGTCAAGCTCTTGCTGCTCCTCACCGGCCATTGGCACCGCATCTACAGCACCACAGACATCACGGCTCCGGGCTTTCCCTGACCAACAGGGCTTCGACATTTACCACCAGCTGCACCTGGTTACCCACTGAAAAAAAACCCTGAAAAATCAAAAACGTCGGACGATTGCTCCCACACCAAAAGTGCCAGCCAGTCAAGCTCTTGCTGCTCCTCACCGGCCATGGGCAGTGAATCTACAGCACCACAGACATCCCGGCTCCGGGCTTTCCCTGACGAACAGGGCTTCGACATTTACCACCAGCTGCACCTGGGCGCCCACTGAAATAAATAAACGAAAAATCACAAACGTCGGACGATTGCTCCCACACCTGAAGTGCCAGCCAGTCAAGCTCTTGCTGCTCCTCACCGGCCATTGGCAGCGCATCTACAGCACCACAGACATCGGGGCTCCGGGCTTTCCCTGACCAACAGGGCTTCGACGTTTACCACCAGCTGCACCTCATAGCCCGCTGAAAAAAACCCCGAAAAATCACAAACGTCGGACGATTGCTCCCACACCGAAAGTGCCAGCAACTCAAGCTCTTGCTGCTACTCACCAGACTTTGGCAGTGCATCTACAGCACCACAGACATCGGGGTCCTGCGCTTTCCCTGAACAACAGGGCTTCAACGTTTACCACCAGCTGCACCTGGGCGCCCGCTGAAAAAAACCCCGAAAAATCACAAACGTCGGACGATTGCTCCCACACCGAAAGTGCCAGCAACTCAAGCTCTTACTGCTACTCACCGGACTTTGGCAGTGCATCTACAGCACCACAGACATCGGGGTTCTGCGCTTTCCCTGAACAACAGGGCTTCAACGTTTACCACCAGCTGCACCTGGGCGCCCACTGAAAAAAGTAAACGAAAAATCACGAACATCGCACGATTGCTCCCACACCGAAAGTGCCAGCCAGTCAAGCTCTTGCTGCTCCTCACCGGCCATGGGCAGCGCATCTACAGCACCACAGACATCGGGGCTCCGGGCTTTCCCAGACCAACAGGGCTTCGACATTTACCACCAGCTGCACCTGGGCGCCCACTGAAATTAAAACCACGAAAAATCACGAACGTCGGACGATTGCTCCCACACCAAAAGTCCCAGTCAGTCAAGCTCTTGCTGCTACTCACGGGCCATGGGCAGCGCATCTACAGCACCACAGACATCGTGGCTCCGGGCTTTCCCTGACCAACAGGGCTTCGACATTTACCACCAGCTGCACCTGGGTGCCCCCTGAAAAAAAAACCCCAAAAATCACAAATGTCGGACGATTCCTGTCACACCTTAAATGCCAGCCTGTCAAGCTCTTGCTGCTCCTCACCCGCCATTGGAGGCGCATCTACAGCACCACAGACATCGGGGCTCCGGGCTTTCCCTGACCAACAGGGCTTCAACGTTTACCACCAGCTGCACCTGGGCGCCCACTGAAAAAAATAAACGAAAAATCACGAACATCGCACGATTGCTCCCACACCGAAAGTGCCAGCAACTCAAGCTCTTGCTGCTACTCACCTCCCATTCCCAGCGCATCTACAGCACCACAGACATCGGGGCTCCGGGCTTTCCCTGACGAACAGGGCTTCGACGTTTACCACCAGCTGAACCTGGGCGCGCACTGGAAAAAAAACCCGAAAAATCACGAACGTCGGACGATTGTTCCCACATTGAAAGTGCCAGCCAGTCAAGCTCTTGCTGCTATTCACCGGCCATTGGCAGCGAATCTACAGCACCACAGACATCGGGGCTCCGGGCTTTCCCTGACCAACAGGGCTTCGACGTTTACCACCCGCTGCACCTGGGCTCCCACTGAAAAGAACACCGAAAAATCACAAACGTCGGACGATTGCTCCCACACCGAAAGTGCCAGCCAGTCAAGCTCTTGCTGCTCCTCACCGCCCATTGGCAGCGCATCTACAGCACCACAGACATCGGAGCTCCGGGCTTTCCATGATGAACCAGGCTTCGACATTTACCACCAGCTGCACCTGGGCTCCCACTGAAAAGAACCCCCGAAAAATCACGAACATCGGACGATTGCTCCCACACCGAAAGTGCCAGCAACACAAGCTCTTGCTGCTCCTCACCGGCCGTTCCCAGCACATCTACAGCACCACAGACATCGGGGCTCCGGGCTTTCCCTGACCAACAGGGCTTCGACGTTTACCACCAGCTGAACCTGGGCGCCCACTGAAAAAAATAAACGAAAAATCACGAAGATCAGACGATTGATCCCACAACGAAAGTGCCAGCCAGTCAAGCTCTTGCTGCTCCTCACCGCCCATTCCCAGCGCATCTACAGCACCACAGACATCGGGGCTCCGGGCTTTCCCTGACCAACAGGGTTTCGACATTTACCACCAGCTGCACCTGGGCGCACACTGAAATAAAACCCCGAAAAATCACGAACGTCGGACGATTGCTCCCACAACGAAAGTGCCAGGAACTCAAGCTCTTGCTGCTACTCACCGCCCATTGGCAGCGCATCTACAGCACCACAGACATCGGGGCTCCGGGCAATCCCTGACCAACAGGGCTTCAACGTTTACCACCAGCTGCACCTGGGCGCCCACTGAAAAAAACCCCGAAAACTCACGAACGTCGGACGATTCCTCCCACACCGAAAGTGCCAGCATGTCAGCCTCTTGCTGCTCCTCACCGGCCATTGGCAGCGCATCTACAGCACCACAGACATCGGGGCTCCGGGCTTTCCCTGACCAACAGGGCTTCGACGTTTACCACCAGCTGAACCTGGGCGCCCACTGAAAAAAAACCCCGAAAAATCACGAACGTCGGACGATTGCTCCAACACCGAAAGTGCCAGCCTGTCAAGCTGTAGCTACTCCTCACCAGTCATTGCCAGCGCATCTACAGCACCACTGACATCGGGGCTCCGGGCATTCCCTGACCAACAGGGCTTCGACGTTTACCACCAGCTGCAACTGGGCGCCAACTGAAATAAAACCCCGAAAAATCACGAACGTCGGACGATTCCTCCCACACCGAAAGTGCCAGCAACTCAAGCTCTTGCTGCTACACACCGGACTTTGGCAGTGCATCTACAGCACCACAGACATCGGGGTTCTGCGCTTTCCCTGAACAACAGGGCTTCGACGTTTACCACCAGCTGCACCTGGGTGCCCACTGAAAAAAACCGCGAAAAATCACAAACGTCGGACTATTGCTCCCACACTGAAAGTGCCAGCCAGTCAAGCTCTTGCTGCTCCTCACCGGCCATTCCCAGCGCATCTACAGCACCACAGACATCGCGGCTCTGGGCTTTCCCTGACCAACAGGCCTTCGACATTTACCACCAGCTGCACCTAGTTGGCCACTGAAAAAAAACCCTGAAAAATCGAAAACGTCGGACAATTGATCCCACACCCAAAGTGCCAGCCAGTCAAGCTCTTGCAGTTCCTCACCGGCCACTGGCAGCTCATGTACAGCACTACAGACATCGGAGCTCCGGGCTTTCCCTGACCAACAGGGCTTCGACGTTTACCACTCGCTGCACCTAGGCTCCCACTGAAAAGAACCCCGAAATATCACGAACGTCGGACGATTGCACCCACACCGAAAGTGCCAGCAACACAAGCTCTTGCTGCTCCTCACCGGCCATTCCCAGCGCATCTACAGCACCACAGACATCGGGGCTCCGGGCTTTCCCTGACCAACAGGGCTTCGACATTTACCATCACCTGCACCTGGGTGCCCACTGAAAAAAACCCCGAAAAATCACAAACGTCGGACTATTGCTCCCACACTGAAAGTGCCAGCCAGTCAAGCTCTTGCTGCTCCTCACCGGCCATTGGCAGCGCATCTACAGCACCACAGACATCGGGGTTCTGCGCGTTCCCTGACCAACAGGGCTTCGACGTTTACCACCAGCTGAACCTGGGCGCCCACTGAAAAAAATAAAAGAAAAATCACGAACATCGGACAATTGCTCCCACACCAAAAGTGCCAGCCAGTCAAGCTCTTGCTGCTCCTCACCGCCCATTCCCAGCGCATCTACAGCACCACAGACATCGGGGCTCCAGGCTTTCCCTGACCAACAGGGCTTCGACGTTTACCACCAGCTGCACCTGGGCTCCCACTGAAAAGAACCCCGAAAAATCACGAACGTCGGACGATTGCACCCACACCGAAAGTGCCAGCAACACAAGCTCCTGCTGTTCCTCACCGGCCATTCCCAGCGCATCTACAGCACCACAGACATCGGGGCTCCGGGCTTTCCCTGACAAACAGGGCTTCGACGTTTACCACCAGCTGCACCTGGGCGCCCACTGAAATAAAACCCTGAAAAATCACGAACGTCGGACGATTGCTCCCACAGTGAAAGTGCCAGCAACTCAAGCTCTTGCTGCTACTCACCTCCCATTCCCAGCGCATCTACAGCACCACAGACATCGGGGCTCCGGGCTTTCCCTGACCAACTGGGCTTCGACGTTTACCACCAGCTGAACCTGGGCGCCCACTGAAATAAAACCCCCAAAAATCCCAAACGTCGGACTATTGCTCCCACACTGAAAGTGCCAGCCAGTCAAGCTCTTGCTGCTCCTCACCGGCCATTCCCAGCGCATCTACAGCACCACAGACATCGGGGCTCCGGGCTTTCCCTGACCAACAGGGCTTCGACATTTACCACCAGCTGCACCTGGGCGCCCAGTGAAAAAAAAACCCCAAAAATCACGAACGTCAGACGATTGCTCCCACATCGAAAGTGCCAGCATGTCAGCCTCTTGCTGCTCCTCACCGGCTATTGGCAGTGCATCTACAGCACCACAGACATCGGGGCTCCGGGATTTCCCTGACCAACAGGGCTTCGACGTTTACCACCAGCTGCACCTGGTTACGCACTGAAAAAAAACCCTGAAAAATCAAAAACGTCGGACGATTGCTCCCACACCGAAAGTGCCAGCCAGTCAAGCTCTTGCTGCTCCTCACCGGCCATTCCCAGCGCATTTACAGCACCACAGACATCGGGGCTCTGGGCTTTCCCTGACGAACAGGGCTTCGACATTTACCACCAGCTGCACCTGGGCGCCCACTGAAAAAAAACCCCGAAAAATCACAAATGTCGGACGATTCCTGCCACACCTTAAATGCCAGCCTGCCAAGCTCTTGCTGCGCCTCACCGCCCATTCCCAGCGCATCTACAGCACCACAGACATCAGGGCTCTGGGCTTTCCCTGACAAACACGGCTTCGACGTTTACCACCCGCTGCACCTGGGCGCCCACTGAAAAAAATAAATGAAAAATCACAAACGTCGGACGATTGCTCCCACAACGAAAGTGCCAGCCAGTCAAGCTCTTGCTGCTCCTCACCAGACTTTGCAGTGCATCTACAGCACCACTGACATTGGGGTTCTGCGCTTTCCCTGAACAACAGGGCTTCGACGTTTACCACCAGCTGAACCAGGGCGCCCACTGAAAAAAAACCCCGAAAAATCACGAACGTCGGACGATTGCTCCCACACCGAAAGTGCCAGCAACTCAAGCTCTTGCTGCTCCTCACCAGACTTTGGCAGTGCATCTACAGCACCACAGACATTGGGGTTCTGCGCTTTCCCTGAACAACAGGGCTTCGACGTTTACCACCAGCTGAACCTGGGCGCCCACTGAAAAAAAACCCCGAAAAATCACGAACGTCGGACGATTGCTCCCACACCGAAAGTGCCAGACAGTCAAGCTCTTGCTGCTCCTCACCGGCCATTGGCAGCTCATCTACAGCATCACAGATATCGGGGCTGCGGGCTTTCCGTGACCAACAGGGCTTCGACGTTTACCACCAGCTGAACCTGGGCGCCCACTGAAAGTAAGACCCTAAAAAATCACGAACGTCGGACGATTGCTCCCACACCGAAAGTGCCAGCCAGTCAAGCTCTTGCTGCTCCTCACCGGCCATTCCCAGCGCATCTACAGCACCACAGACATCGCGGCTCCGGGCTTTCCCTGACCAACAGGGCTTCGACATTTACCACCAGCTGAACCTGGTTACCCACTGAAAAAAAACCCTGAAAAATCAAAAACGTCGGACGAATGCTCCCACACCAAAAGTGCCAGCAACTCAAGCTCTTGCTGCTCCTCACCGGCCATTCCCAGCACATATACAGCACCACAGACATCGGGGCTCTGGGCTTTCCCTGACCAACAGGGCTTCGACGTTTACTACCAGCTGAACCTGGGCGCCCACTGAAAAAAAACCCCGAAAAATCACAAACGTCGGACGATTGCTCCCACACCGAAAGTCCCAGCCAGTCAAGCTCTTGCTGCTACTCACCGGACTTTGGCAGTGCATCTACAGCACCACAGACATCGGGGCTGCGGGCTTTCCGTGACCAACAGGGCTTCGACGTTTACCACCAGCTGAACCTGGGCGCCCACTGAAAGTAAGACCCTAAAAAATCACGAACGTCGGACGATTGCTCCCACACCGAAAGTCCCAGCCAGTCAAGCTCTTGCTGCTCCTCACCGGCCATTCCCAGCGCATCTACAGCACCACAGACATCGGGGTTCTGCGCTTTCCCTGACCAACAGGGCTTCGACATTTACCACCAGGTGCACCTGGGCACCCACTGAAAAAAATAAACGAAAAATCACAAACGTCGGACGATTGCTCCCACACCGAAAGTGCCAGCCTGTCAAGCTCTTGCTGCTCCTCACCGCCCATTGGCAGCGCATCTACAGCACCACAGACATCAGGGCTCTGGACTTTCCCTGACGAACACGGCTTTGACGTTTACCACCGGCTGCTCCTGGGCGCCCACTGAAAAGAACCCCCAAAAAATCACGAACATCGGACGATTGCTCCCACACCGAAAGTGCCAGCAACTCAAGCTCTTGCTGCTCCTCAACTCCCATTCCCAGCGCATCTACAGCACCACAGACATCGGGGCTCTGGGCTTTCCCAGACAAACAGGGCTTCGACATTTACCACCAGCTGCACCTGGGCTCCCACTGAAAAGAACCCCGAAAAATCACGAACGTCGGACGATTGCTCCAACACCAAAAGTGCCAGTCAGTCAAGCTCTTACTGCTCCTAACCGGCCATTGGCAGCGCATCTACAGCACCACAGACATCGGGGCTCCGGGCTTTCCCTGACCAACAAGGCTTCGACGTTTACCACCAGCTGAACCTGGGCGCCCACTGAAAGTAAAACCCCAAAAAATCACGAACGTCGGACGATTGCTCCCACACCGAAAGTGCCAGCAACTCAAGCTCCTGCTGCTACTCACCGGACTTTGGCAGTGCATCTACAGCACCACAGACGTCGGGGTTCTGCGCTTTCCCTGACCAACAGGGCTTCGACATTTACCACCAGCTGAACCTGGGCGCCCACTGAAAAAAATAAACGAAAAATCACAAACGTCGGGGATTGCTCCCACACCGAAAGTGCCAGCCAGTCAAGCTCTTGCTGCTCCTCACCGGACTTTGGCAGCGCATCTACAGCACCACAGACATTTGGCCTCCTGGCATTCCCTGACCAACAGGGCTTCGACGTTTACCACCAGCTGCACCTGGGCGCCCACTGAAAAAGAAAACCCAAAAATCACAAATGTCGGACGATTCCTGCCACACCTTAAATGCCAGCCTGTCAAGCTCTGGCTGCCCCTCACCGCCCATTCCCAGCGCATCTACAGCACCACAGACATCGGGGCTCCGGGCTTTCCCTGACCAACAGGGCTTAGAAGTTTACTACCAGCTGAACTTGGGCGCACACTGGAAAAAAAATCCCCAAATATCACAAACGTCGGACGATTGCTCCCACACCGAAAGTGCCAGCCAGTCAAGCTCTTGCTGCTCCTCACCGGCCATTGGCACCGCATCTACAGCACCACAGACATCACGGCTCCGGGCTTTCCCTGACCAACAGGGCTTCGACATTTACCACCAGCTGCACCTGGTTACCCACTGAAAAAAAACCCTGAAAAATCAAAAACGTCGGACGATTGCTCCCACACCAAAAGTGCCAGCCAGTCAAGCTCTTGCTGCTCCTCACCGGCCATGGGCAGTGAATCTACAGCACCACAGACATCCCGGCTCCGGGCTTTCCCTGACGAACAGGGCTTCGACATTTACCACCAGCTGCACCTGGGCGCCCACTGAAATAAATAAACGAAAAATCACAAACGTCGGACGATTGCTCCCACACCTGAAGTGCCAGCCAGTCAAGCTCTTGCTGCTCCTCACCGGCCATTGGCAGCGCATCTACAGCACCACAGACATCGGGGCTCCGGGCTTTCCCTGACCAACAGGGCTTCGACGTTTACCACCAGCTGCACCTCATAGCCCGCTGAAAAAAACCCCGAAAAATCACAAACGTCGGACGATTGCTCCCACACCGAAAGTGCCAGCAACTCAAGCTCTTGCTGCTACTCACCAGACTTTGGCAGTGCATCTACAGCACCACAGACATCGGGGTCCTGCGCTTTCCCTGAACAACAGGGCTTCAACGTTTACCACCAGCTGCACCTGGGCGCCCGCTGAAAAAAACCCCGAAAAATCACAAACGTCGGACGATTGCTCCCACACCGAAAGTGCCAGCAACTCAAGCTCTTACTGCTACTCACCGGACTTTGGCAGTGCATCTACAGCACCACAGACATCGGGGTTCTGCGCTTTCCCTGAACAACAGGGCTTCAACGTTTACCACCAGCTGCACCTGGGCGCCCACTGAAAAAAGTAAACGAAAAATCACGAACATCGCACGATTGCTCCCACACCGAAAGTGCCAGCCAGTCAAGCTCTTGCTGCTCCTCACCGGCCATTGGCAGCGCATCTACAGCACCACAGACATCGGGGCTCCGGGCTTTCCCAGACCAACAGGGCTTCGACATTTACCACCAGCTGCACCTGGGCGCCCACTGAAATTAAAACCACGAAAAATCACGAACGTCGGACGATTGCTCCCACACCAAAAGTCCCAGTCAGTCAAGCTCTTGCTGCTACTCACGGGCCATGGGCAGCGCATCTACAGCACCACAGACATCGTGGCTCCGGGCTTTCCCTGACCAACAGGGCTTCGACATTTACCACCAGCTGCACCTGGGTGCCCCCTGAAAAAAAAACCCCAAAAATCACAAATGTCGGACGATTCCTGTCACACCTTAAATGCCAGCCTGTCAAGCTCTTGCTGCTCCTCACCCGCCATTGGAGGCGCATCTACAGCACCACAGACATCGGGGCTCCGGGCTTTCCCTGACCAACAGGGCTTCAACGTTTACCACCAGCTGCACCTGGGCGCCCACTGAAAAAAATAAACGAAAAATCACGAACATCGCACGATTGCTCCCACACCGAAAGTGCCAGCAACTCAAGCTCTTGCTGCTACTCACCTCCCATTCCCAGCGCATCTACAGCACCACAGACATCGGGGCTCCGGGCTTTCCCTGACGAACAGGGCTTCGACGTTTACCACCAGCTGAACCTGGGCGCGCACTGGAAAAAAAACCCGAAAAATCACGAACGTCGGACGATTGTTCCCACATTGAAAGTGCCAGCCAGTCAAGCTCTTGCTGCTATTCACCGGCCATTGGCAGCGAATCTACAGCACCACAGACATCGGGGCTCCGGGCTTTCCCTGACCAACAGGGCTTCGACGTTTACCACCCGCTGCACCTGGGCTCCCACTGAAAAGAACACCGAAAAATCACAAACGTCGGACGATTGCTCCCACACCGAAAGTGCCAGCCAGTCAAGCTCTTGCTGCTCCTCACCGCCCATTGGCAGCGCATCTACAGCACCACAGACATCGGAGCTCCGGGCTTTCCATGATGAACCAGGCTTCGACATTTACCACCAGCTGCACCTGGGCTCCCACTGAAAAGAACCCCCGAAAAATCACGAACATCGGACGATTGCTCCCACACCGAAAGTGCCAGCAACACAAGCTCTTGCTGCTCCTCACCGGCCGTTCCCAGCACATCTACAGCACCACAGACATCGGGGCTCCGGGCTTTCCCTGACCAACAGGGCTTCGACGTTTACCACCAGCTGAACCTGGGCGCCCACTGAAAAAAATAAACGAAAAATCACGAAGATCAGACGATTGATCCCACAACGAAAGTGCCAGCCAGTCAAGCTCTTGCTGCTCCTCACCGCCCATTCCCAGCGCATCTACAGCACCACAGACATCGGGGCTCCGGGCTTTCCCTGACCAACAGGGCTTCGACATTTACCACCAGCTGCACCTGGGCGCACACTGAAATAAAACCCCGAAAAATCACGAACGTCGGACGATTGCTCCCACAACGAAAGTGCCAGGAACTCAAGCTCTTGCTGCTACTCACCGCCCATTGGCAGCGCATCTACAGCACCACAGACATCGGGGCTCCGGGCAATCCCTGACCAACAGGGCTTCAACGTTTACCACCAGCTGAACCTGGGCGCCCACTGAAAAAAACCCCGAAAACTCACGAACGTCGGACGATTCCTCCCACACCGAAAGTGCCAGCATGTCAGCCTCTTGCTGCTCCTCACCGGCCATTGGCAGCGCATCTACAGCACCACAGACATCGGGGCTCCGGGCTTTCCCTGACCAACAGGGCTTCGACGTTTACCACCAGCTGAACCTGGGCGCCCACTGAAAAAAAACCCCGAAAAATCACGAACGTCGGACGATTGCTCCAACACCGAAAGTGCCAGCCTGTCAAGCTGTAGCTACTCCTCACCAGTCATTGCCAGCGCATCTACAGCACCACTGACATCGGGGCTCCGGGCATTCCCTGACCAACAGGGCTTCGACGTTTACCACCAGCTGCAACTGGGCGCCAACTGAAATAAAACCCCGAAAAATCACGAACGTCGGACGATTCCTCCCACACCGAAAGTGGCAGCAACTCAAGCTCTTGCTGCTACACACCGGACTTTGGCAGTGCATCTACAGCACCACAGACATCGGGGTTCTGCGCTTTCCCTGAACAACAGGGCTTCGACGTTTACCACCAGCTGCACCTGGGTGCCCACTGAAAAAAACCGCGAAAAATCACAAACGTCGGACTATTGCTCCCACACTGAAAGTGCCAGCCAGTCAAGCTCTTGCTGCTCCTCACCGGCCATTGGCAGCGCATCTACAGCACCACAGACATCGCGGCTCTGGGCTTTCCCTGACCAACAGGCCTTCGACATTTACCACCAGCTGCACCTAGTTGGCCACTGAAAAAAAACCCTGAAAAATCGAAAACGTCGGACAATTGATCCCACACCCAAAGTGCCAGCCAGTCAAGCTCTTGCAGTTCCTCACCGGCCACTGGCAGCTCATGTACAGCACTACAGACATCGGAGCTCCGGGCTTTCCCTGACCAACAGGGCTTCGACGTTTACCACTCGCTGCACCTAGGCTCCCACTGAAAAGAACCCCGAAATATCACGAACGTCGGACGATTGCACCCACACCGAAAGTGCCAGCAACACAAGCTCTTGCTGCTCCTCACCGGCCATTCCCAGCGCATCTACAGCACCACAGACATCGGGGCTCCGGGCTTTCCCTGACCAACAGGGCTTCGATGTTTACCACCAGCTGCACCTGGGCGCCCACTGAAATAAAACCCTGAAAAATCACGAACATCGGACGATTCCTCCCACACCGAAAGTGCCAGCCAGTCAAGCTCTTGCTGCTACTCACCGGACTTTGGCAGTGCATCTACAGCACCACAGACATCGGGGTTCTACGCTTTCCCTGACCAAGAGGGCTTCGACATTTACCATCACCTGCACCTGGGTGCCCACTGAAAAAAACCCCGAAAAATCACAAACGTCGGACTATTGCTCCCACACTGAAAGTGCCAGCCAGTCAAGCTCTTGCTGCTCCTCACCGGCCATTGGCAGCGCATCTACAGCACCACAGACATCGGGGTTCTGCGCGTTCCCTGACCAACAGGGCTTCGACGTTTACCACCAGCTGAACCTGGGCGCCCACTGAAAAAAATAAAAGAAAAATCACGAACATCGGACAATTGCTCCCACACCAAAAGTGCCAGCCAGTCAAGCTCTTGCTGCTCCTCACCGCCCATTCCCAGCGCATCTACAGCACCACAGACATCGGGGCTCCAGGCTTTCCCTGACCAACAGGGCTTCGACGTTTACCACTCGCTGCACCTGGGCTCCCACTGAAAAGAACCCCGAAAAATCACGAACGTCGGACGATTGCACCCACACCGAAAGTGCCAGCAACACAAGCTCCTGCTGTTCCTCACCGGCCATTCCCAGCGCATCTACAGCACCACAGACATCGGGGCTCCGGGCTTTCCCTGACAAACAGGGCTTCGACGTTTACCACCAGCTGCACCTGGGCGCCCACTGGAAAAAAAACCCGAAAAATCACGAACGTCAGACGATTGCTCCCACACCGAAAGTGCCAGCAACTCAAGCTCTTGCTGCTCCTCACCGGACTTTGGCAGCGCATCTACAGCACCACAGACATCGGGGCTCCGGGCTTTCCCTGACCAACAGGGCTTCGACGTTTACCACCAGCTGCACCTGGGCGCCCACTGAAAAAAATAAACGAAAAATCACGAACGTCGGACGATTGCTCCCACAACGAAAGTGCCAGCCAGTCAAGCTCTTGCTGCTCCTCCCCGGCCACTCCCACTGCATCTACAGCACCACAGACATCGGGGCTCTGGGCTTTCCCTGACGAACAGGGCTTCAACGTTTACCACCAGCTGCACCTGGGCGCCCACTGAAAAAAACCCCAAAAATCACGAACGTCGGACGATTGCTCCCACACCGAAAGTGCCAGCATGTCAGCCTCTTGCTGCTCCTCACCGACCATTGGCAGCGCATCTACAGCACCACAGACATCGGGGCTCCGGGCTTTCCCTGACCAACAGGGCTTCGACATTTACCACCAGCTGCACCTGGGCGCCCACTGAAATAAAACTCCGAAAAATCACGAACGTCGGACGATTGCTCCCACAACGAAAGTGCCAGCAACTCAAGCTCTTGCTGCTACTCACCAGACTTTGGCAGTGCATCTACAGCACCACATACATTGGGGTTCTGCGCTTTCCCTGACCAACAGGGCTTCGACGTTTACCACCAGCTGAACCTGGGCGCCCACTGAAAAAAATAAACTAAAAATCACGAACATCGGACGATTGCTCCCACACCGAAAGTGCCAGACAGTCAAGCTCTTGCTGCTCCTCACCGGCCATTCCCAGCGCATCTACAGCATCACAGATATCGGGGCTCCGGGCTTTCCGTGACCAACAGGGCTTCGACGTTTACCACCAGCTGAACCTGGGCGCCCACTGAAAGTAAAACCCCGAAAAATCACGAACATCGGACGATTGCTCCCACACCGAAAGTGCCAGCAACACAAGCTCTTGCTGCTCCTCACCGGCCATTCCGAGCGCATCTACAGCACCACAGACATCGGGGCTCTGAGCTTTCCCTGACCAACAGGGCTTCGACGTTTACCACCAGTTGAACCTGGGCGCCCACTGAAAAAAATAAACGAAAAATCACGAACATCGGACGATTGCTCCCACACCGAAAGTGCCAGCCTGTCAAGCTCTTGCTGCTCCTCACCAGCCATTCCCAGCGCATCTACAGCACCACAGACATCGGGGCTCCGGGCTTTCCCTGACCAACAGGGCTTCGACATTTACCACCAGCTGCACCTGGGTGCCCACTGAAAAAAAAAACCCCAAAAATCACGAACGTCGGACGATTCCTGCCACACCTTAAATGCCAGCCTGTCATGCTCTTGCTGCTCCTCACCGGCCATTCCCAACGCATCTACAGCACCACAGACATCGGGGCTGTGGGCTTTCCCTGACCAACATGGCTTCGACATTTACCACCAGCTGCACCTGTGCGCCCACTGAAAGTAAAACCCCGAAAAATCACGAACATCGGACGATTGCTCCCACACCGAAAGTGCCAGCCTGTCAAGCTCTTGCTGCTCCTCACCGGCCATTCCCAGCGCATCTACAGCACCACAGACATCGTGGCTCCGGGCTTTCCCTGACCAACAGGCCTTCGACATTTACCACCAGCTGCACCTGGGCGCCCACTGAAAAAAAACCCTGAAAAATGACGAACGTCGGACGATTGCTCCCACACCAAAAGTGCCAGCCAGTCAAGCTCTTGCTGCTCCTCACCGGACAGTGGCAGTGCATCTACAGCACCACAGACATCGGGGCTCCGGGCTTTCCCTGACCAACAGGGCTTCGACATTTACCACTCGCTGAACCTGGGCTCCCACTGAAAAGAACCCCGAAAAATCACGAACGTCGGACGATTGCTCCCACACCAAAAGTGCCAGCCAGTCAAGCTCTTGCTGCTGAACACCGGCCATTCCCAGCGCATCTACATCACCACAGACATCGGGGCTCCGGGCTTTCCCTGACCAACAGGTCTTAGAAGTTTACCACCAGCTGAACCTGGGCGCCCACTGAAATAAAACCCCGAAAAATCACGAACGTCCGACGATTGCGCCCACACCCAAAGTGTCAGCCAGTCAAGCTCTTGCTGCTGCTCACCGGACTTTGGCAGTGCATCTACAGCACCACAGACATCGGGGCTCCGGGCTTTCCCTGACCATCAGGGCTTCGACATTTACCACCAGCTGCACCTCGGCTCCCACTGAAATAAAAGCCCGAAAAATCACGAACGTCGGACGATTGCTCCCACAACGAAAGTGCCAGCCAGTCAAGCTCTTGCTGCTCCTCACCGCCCATTCCCAGCGCATCTACAGCACCACAGACATCGGGGCTCCGGGCTTTCCCTGACCAACAGGGCTTCGACGTTTACCACCAGCTGAACCTGGGCGCCCACTGGAAAAAAAACCCGAAAAATCACGAACGTCGGACGATTGTTCCCACATTGAAAGTGCCAGCCAGTCAAGCTCTTGCTGCTCCTCACCGGCCATTGGCAGCGCATCTACAGCACCACAGACATCGCGGCTCCGGGCTTTCCCTGACCATCAGGGCTTCGACATTTACCACCAGCTGCACCTGGGCGCCCACTGAAATAAAACCCCGAAAAATCACAAACGTCGGACGATTGCTCCCACAACGAAAGTGCCAGCAACTCAAGCTCTTGCTGCTCCTCACCGGAGAGTGGCAGCGCATCTACAGCACCACAGACATCGGGGCTCTGGGCTTTCCCTGACCAACAGGGCTTCGACGTTTACCACCAGCTGCACGTGGGCGCCCACTGAAAAAAATAAACGAAAAATCATGAATATCGGACGATTGCTCCCACACCGAAACTGCGAGCAACTCAAGCTCTTGCTGCTACTCACCGCCCATTGGCAGGGCATCTACAGCACCACAGACATCGGGGCTCCGGGCTTTCCCTGACCAACAGGGCTTCAACGTTTACCACCAGCTGCACCTGGTTACCCACTGAAAAAAAACCCTGAAAAATCAAAAACGTCAGACGATTCGTCCCACACTGAAAGTGCCAGCAACTCAAGCTCTTGCTGCTCCTCACCGGCCATTCCCAGTGCATCTACAGCACCACAGACATCGCGGCTCTGGGCTTTCCCTGACCAACAGGCCTTCGACATTTACCACCAGCTGCACCTAGTTGGTCACTGAAAAAAAACCCTGAAAAATCAAAAACGTCGGACAATTGATCCCACACCGAAAGTGCCAGCCAGTCAAGCTCTTGCTGCTCCTCACCGGCCATTCCCAGCGCATCTACAGCACCACAGACATCGGGGCTCCGGGCTTTCCCTGACCAACAGGGCTTCGACGTTTACCACCAGCTGAACCTGTGCGCCCACTGGAAAAAAAACCCAAAAAATCACGAACGTCGGACGATTGTTCCCACATTGAAAGTGCCAGCCAGTCAAGCTCTTGCTGCTCCTCACCGGGCATTGGCAGCGCATCTACAGCACCACAGACATCGGGACTCCGGGCTTTCCCTGACCAACTGGGCTTCGATGTTTACCACCAGCTGCACCTGGGCGCCCACTGAAAAAAATAAACGAAAAATCACGAACATCGGACGATTGCTCCCACACCAAAAGTGCCAGCCTGTCAAGCTCTTGCTGCTACTCACCGGCCATTGGCAGGGAATCTACAGCACCACAGACATCGGGGCTCCGAGCTTTCCCTGACCAACAGGGCTTCAACGTTTACCACCAGCTGCACCTGGGCGCCCACTGAAATAAAACCCCGAAAAATCACGAACGTCGGACGATTGCTCCCACACTGAAAGTGCCAGCAACTCAAGCTCTTGCTGCTACTCACCTCCCATTCCCAGCGCATCTACAACACCACAGACATCGGGGCTCCGGGCTTTCCCTGACCAACTGGGCTTCGACGTTTACCACCAGCTGAACCTGGGCGCCCACTGAAATAAAACCCCGAAAAAACACAAACGTCGGACTATTGCTCCCACACTGAAAGTGCCAGCCAGTCAAGCTCTTTCTGCTCCTCACCGCCCATTCCGAACGCATCTACAGCACCACAGACATCGGGGCTCCGGGCTTTCCCTGACCAACAGGGCTTCGACGTTTACCACCCGCTGCACCTGGGCGCCCACTGAAAAAAATAAACGAAAAATCACAAACGTCGGACGATTGCTCCCACACCAAAAGTGCCAGCAACTCAAGCTCTTGCTGCTCCTCACCGGCCATTGGAGGCGCATCTACAGCACCACAGACATCGGGGCTCCGGGCTTTCCCTGACCAACAGGGCTTCGACATTTACCACCAGCTGCACGTGGGCGCCCACTGAAAAAAATAAACGAAAAATCACGAACATCGCACGATTGCTCCCACACCGAAAGTGCCAGCCAGTCAAGCTCTTGCTGCTCATCACCGGCCATTCCCAGCGCATCTACAGCACCACAGACATCGGGGCTCCAGGCTTTCCCTGACCAACAGGGCTTCGACATTTACCACCAGCTGCACCTGGGCGCCCACTGAAATAAAACCCCGAAAAATCTCGAACGTCGGACGATTGCTCCCACACCAAAAGTGCCAGCCAGTCAAGCTCTTGCTGCTCCTCACCGGACAGTGGCAGTGCATCTACAGCACCACAGACATCCCGGCTCCGGGCTTTCCCTGACCAACAGGGCTTCGACGTTTACCACCAGCTGCAACTGGGCGCCCACTGAAAAAAATAAACGAAAAATCACGAACATCGCACGATTGCTCCCACACTGAAAGTGCCAGCCAGTCAAGCTCTTGCTGCTCATCACCGGCCATTCCCAGCGCATCTACAGCACCACAGACATCGGGGCTCCGGGTTTTCCCTGACCAACAGGGCTTTGACGTTTACCACCAGCTGCACCTGGGTGCCGCCTGAAAAAAAAACTCCAAAAATCACAAATGTCGGACGATTCCTGCCACACCTTAAATGCCAGCCTGTCAAGCTCTTGCGGCTACTCACCGGACATTCCCAGCGCATCTATAGCACCACAGACATCAGGGCTCTGGAATTTCCCTGACGAACAGGGCTTCGACGTTTACCACCAGCTGCACCTGGGCGCCCACTGAAAAAAAAACCGCAAAAATGACGAACGTCGGACGATTGCACCCACAACGAAAGTGCCAGCATGTGAGCCTCTTGCTGCTCCTCACCGGCTATTGGCAGCGCATCTACAACACCACAGACATCGGGGCTCTGCGCTTTCCCTGACCAACAGGCCTTCGACGTTTACCACCAGTTGAACCTGGGCGCCCACTGAAAAAAATAAACGAAAAATCACGAACGTCGGACGATTGCTCCCACACCGAAAGTGCCAGCAAGTCAAGCTCTTGCTGCTCCTCATCGCCCATTGGCAGCGCATCTACAGCACCACAGACATCGGGGCTCCGGGCTTTCCCTGACGAACCGGGCTTCGACATTTACCACCAGCTGCACCTGGGTGCCCCCTGAAAAAAAAACCCCAAAAAACACAAATGTCGGACGATTCCTGCCACACCTTAAATGCCAGCCTGTCAAGCTCTTGCTGCTACTCACCGGCCATTCCCAGCGCATCTACAGCACCACAGACATCGGGGCTCCGGGCTTTCCCTGACCAACAGGGCTTCGACGTTTACCACCAGCTGCACCTGGGCTCCCACTGAAAAAAAACCCTGAAAAATCAAAAACGTCGGACGATTGCTCCCACACCGAAAGTGCCAGCCTGTCAAGCTCTTGCTGCTCCTCACCGCCCATTCCCAGCGCATCTACAGCACCACAGACATCGGGGCTCCGGGCTTTCCCTGACCAACAGGGCTTCGACGTTTACCACTCGCTGCAGCTGGGCTCCCACTGAAAAGAACCCCGAAAAATCACGAACGTCGGACGATTGCTCCCACACCGAAAGTGCCAGCCTGTCAAGATCTTGCTGCTCCTCACCGGACTTTGGCAGTGCATCTACAGCACCACAGACATCGGGGCTCCGGGCTTTCCCTGACCAACAGGGCTTCGACATTTACCACTAGCTGCACCTGGGTGCCCCCTGAAAAAAAAACCCCAAAAATCACGAACGTCGGACGATTCCTGCCACACCTTAAATGCCAGCCTGTCAAGCTCTTGCTGCTCATCACCGGCCATTCCCAGCGCATCTACAGCACCACAGACATCGGGGCTCTGGGCTTTCCCTGACCAACAGGCCTTCGATGTTTACCACCTACTGAACCTGGGCGCCCAGTGAATAAAAATCCCCAAAAATCACAAACGTCCGACGATTGCTCCCACACTGAAAGTGCCAGCAACTCAAGCTCCTGCTGCTCCTCACCGCCCATTCCCAGCGCATCTACAGCACCACAGACATCGGGGCTCCGGGCTTTCCCTGACCAACACGGCTTCGACATTTACCACCAGCTGCACCTGTGCGCCCACTGAAAGTAAAACCCCGAAAAATCACGAACGTCGGACGATTGCTCCCACACCAAAAGTGCCAGCCAGTCAAGCTCTTGCTGCTCCTCACCGGAGAGTGGCAGTGCATCTACAGCACCACAGACATCGGGGCTCCGGGCTTTCCCTGACCAACAGGGCTTCGACGTTTACCACTCGCTGAACCTGGGCTCCCACTGAAAAGAACCCCAAAAAATCACGAACGTCGGACGATTGCTCCCACACCAAAAGTGCCAGACAGTCAAGCTCTAGCTGCTGAACACCGGCCATTCCCAGCGCATCTACAGCACCACAGACATCGGGGCTCCGGGCTTTCCCTGACCAACAGGGCTTCGACGTTTACCACCAGCTGCACGTGGGCGCCCACTGAAATAAAACCCCGAAAAATCACGAACGTCCGACGATTGCTCCCACACCCAAAGTGCCAGCCAGTCAAGCTCTTGCTGCTCCTCACCGGCCATTGGCAGCGCATCTACAGCACCACAGATATCGGGGCTCCGAGCTTTCCCTGACCGACAGGGCTTCAACGTTTACCACCACCTGCACCTGGGCGCCCACTGAAATAAAACCCCGAAAAATCACGAACGTCGGACGATTCCTCGCACACCGAAAGTGCCAGCAACTCAAGCTCTTGCTGCTACTCACCGGCCATTCCCAGTGCATCTACAGCACCACAGACATCGGGGTTCTGCGCTTTCCCTGACGAACAGGGCTTCGACATTTACCACCAGCTGCACCTGGGTGCCCCCTGAAAAAAAAACCCCAAAAATCACAAATGTCAGACGATTCCTGCCACACCTTAAATGCCAGCCTGTCAAGCTCTTGCTGCTACTTACCGGCCATTCCCAGCGCATCTACAGCACCACAGACATCAGGGCTCTGGACTTTCCCTGACGAACAGGGCTTCGACGTTTACCACCAGCTGCACCTGGTTACCCACTGAAAAAAAACCCTGAAAAATCACGAACGTCGGACGATTGCTCCCACACCAAAAGTGCCAGCCAGCCAAGCTCTTGCTGCTACTCACCGCCCATTGGCAGCGCATCTACAGCACCACAGGTATCGGGGCTCCGAGCTTTCCCTGACCAACAGGGCTTCGACGTTTACCACCAGCTGAACCTGGGCGCCCACTGAAATAAAACCCCGAAAAATCACGAACGTCGGACGATTGCTCCCACACCTTAAATGCCAGCCTGTCAAGCTCTTGCTGCTCCTCACCGCCCATTCCCAGCGCATCTACAGCACCACAGACATCAGGGCTCTGGACTTTCCCTGACCAACAGGGCTTCAACGTTTACCACCAGCTGAACCTGGGCGCCCACTGAAATGAACCCCGAAAAATCACGAACGTCGGACGATTGCTCCCACACCGAAAGTGCCAGCAACTCAAGCTCTTGCTGCTACTCACCGGACTTTGGCAGTGCATCTACAGCACCACAGACATCGGGGTTCTCCGCTTTCCCTGAACAACAGGGCTGCGACGTTTACCACCAGCTGCACCTGGGCGCCCACTGAAAAAAATAAATGAAAAATCACGAACGTCGGACGATTGCTCCCACACCAAAAGTGCCAGCCAGTCAAGCTCTTGCTGCTCCTCACCGGCCATTCCCAGCGCATCTACAGCACCACCGACACCGGGGCTCCGGGCGTTCCCTGACCAACAGGGCTTCGACGTTTACCACCAGCTGAACCTGGGCGCCCACTGAAATAAAAGCCCGAAAAATCACGAACGTCGGACGATTGCTCCCACACCGAAAGTGCCAGCCAGTCAAGCTCTTGCTGCTCCTGACCGGACTTTGCAGCGCATCTACAGCACCACAGACATCGGGGTTCTGCGCTTTCCCTGACCAACAGGGCTTTGACGTTTACCACTAGCTGAACCTGGGCGCCCCCTGAAAAAAAACCCTGAAAAATGACGAACGTCGGACGATTGCTCCCACACCAAAAGTGCCAGCCAGTCAAGCTCTTGCTGCTCCTCACCGGACAGTGGCAGTGCATCTACAGCACCACAGACATCGGGGCTCCGGGCTTTCCCTGACCATCAGGGCTTCGACATTTACCACCAGCTGCACCTGGGCTCCCACTGAAAAGAACCCCGAAAAATCACGAACGTCCGACGATTGCTCCCACACCAGAAGTGCCAGACAGTCAAGCTCTAGCTGCTGAACACCGGCCATTCCCAGCGCATCTACAGCACCACAGACATCGGGGCTCCGGGCTTTCCCTGACCAACAGGGCTTCGACGTTTACCACCAGCTGCACCTGGGCGCCCACTGAAAAAAAACCCTGAAAAATGACGAACGTCGGACGATTGCTCCCACACCAAAATTGCCAGACAGTCAAGCTTTTGCTGCTCCTCCCCGGCCATTGGCAGCGCATGTACAGCACCACAGACATCGGGGCTCCGGGCTTTCCCTGACGAACAGGGCTTCGACATTTACCACCTGCTGCACCTGGGCACCCACTGAAATAAAACCCCGAAAAATCACGAACGTCGGACGATTGCTCCCACACCAAAAGTGCCAGCAACTCAAGCTCTTGCTGCTCCTCACCTCCCATTCCCAGCGCATCTACAGCACCACAGACATCGCGGCTCCGGGCTTTCCCTGACCAACAGGGCTTCGACGTTTACCACCAGCTGCACCTGGTTGCCCACTGAAAAAAAAACCCTGAAAAATCAAAAACGTCGGACGATTGATCCCACACCGAAAGTGCCAGCCTGTCAAGCTCTTGCTGTTCCTCACCGGCCATTGGCAGCGCATCTACAGCACCACAGACATCGGGGCTCTGGGCTTTCCCGGACCAACAGGGCTTCGACGTTTACCACCAGCTGAGCCTGGGCGCCAACTGAAAAGAACCCCGAAAAATCACGAACATCGGACAATTGCTCCCACACCGAAAGTTCCAGCAACTCAAGCTCTTGCTGCTCCTCACCGGCCACTGGCAGCGCATCTACAGCACCACAGACATCGGGGCTCTGGGCTTTCCCTGACAAACAGGGCTTCGATGTTTACCACCAGCTGAACCTGGGCGCCCACTGAAATAAAACCCCGAAAAATCACAAACGTCGGACGATTCCTCCCACACCAAAAGTGCCAGCAACTCAAGCTCTTGCTGTTCCTCACCGGACTTTGGCAGTGCATCTACAGCACCACAGACATCACGGCTCCGGGCTTTCCCTGACCAACAGGGCTTCGACGTTTACCACCAGCTGCACCTGTGCGCCCACTGAAAAAAACCCCGAAAAATCACAAACGTCGGACGATTGCTCCCACACCAAAAGTGCCAGCCAGTCAAGCTCTTGCTGCTCCTCACCGGCCATTGGCAGCGCATCTACAGCACCACAGACATCGTGGCTCCGGGCTTTCCCTGACCAACAGGCCTTCGACATTTACCACCAGCTGCACCTGGGCGCCCACTGAAATAAAACCCCGAAAAATCACGAACGTCGGACGACTGCTCCCACACCCAAAGTGCCAGCCAGTCAAGCTCTTGCTGCTCCTCACCGGACAGTGGCAGTGCATCTACAACACCACAGACATCGGGGCTCCGGGCTTTCCCTGACCAACAGGGCTTCGACGTTTACCACTCGCTGAACCTGGGCTCCCACTGAAAATAACCCCGAAAAATCACGAACGTCGGACGATTGCTCCCACACCAAAAGTGCCAGCCAGTCAAGCTCATGCTGCTTCTAACCAGCCATTCCCAGCGCATCTACAGCGCCACAGACATCGGGGCTCCGGGCTTTCCCTGACCAACAGGGCTTCGACGTTTACCACCAGCTGCAGCTGGGCGCCCACTGAAATAAAACCCCGAAAAATCACGAACGTCGGACGATTGCTCCCACAACGAAAGTGCCAGCCAGTCAAGCTCTTGCTGCTCCTCACCGGCCATTCCCAGCGCATCTACAGCACCACAGACATCGGGGCTCCGGGCTTTCCCTGACCAACAGGGCTTCGACGTTTACCACCAGCTGCACATGGGCGCCCACTAAAAAAAATAAACGAAATATCACGAACATCAGACGATTCCTGCCACACCTTAAATGCCAGCCAGTCAAGCTCATGCTGCTTCTCACCAGCCGTTCCCAGCGCATCTACAGCACCACAGACATCGGGGCTCCGGGCTTTCCCTGACCAACAGGGCTTCGACGTTTACCACCAGCTGAACCTGGGCGCCCACTGAAAAGAACCCCGAAAAATCACGAACGTCGGACGATTGCTCCCACACCGAAATTGCCAGCCAGTCAAGCTGTAGGTGCTCCTCACCTTCCATTCCCAGCGCATCTACAGCACCACAGACATCGGGGCTCCGGGCGTTCCCTGACCAACAGGGCTTAGAAGTTTATTACCAGCTGAACCTAGGCGCCCACTGGAAAAAAAATCCCCAAATATCATGAACGTCGGACGATTGCTCTCACACCAAAAGTGCCAGCCACTCAAGCTCTTGCTACCCCTCACCGGCCATTGGCGGCGCATCTACAGCACCACAGACATCGGGGCTCCGGGCTTTCCCTGACCAACAGGGCTTTGACGTTATACCACCCGCTGCACCTCGGCACCCACTGAAAAAAATAAACGAAAAATCATGAACATCGGACGATTGCTCCCACACCGAAAGTGCCAGCAACACAAGCTCTTCCTGCTCCTGACCGCCCATTCCCAGCGCATCTAGAGCACCACAGACATCGCGGCTCCGGGCTTTCCCTGACCAACAGGCCTTTGACATTTACCACCAGCTGCACCTGGTTGCCCACTGAAAAAAAACCCTGAAAAATCAAAAACGTCGGACGATTGCTCCCACACCAAAAGTGCCAGACAGTCAAGCTCTTGCTGCTCCTCACCTCCCATTGGCAGCGCATGTACAGCACCACAGACATCACGGCTCCGGGCTTTCCCTGACCAACAGGGCTTCGACGTTTACCACCAGCTGCACCTGGGCGCCCACTGAAAAAAACCCCTAAAAATCAGGAACATCGGACGATTGCTCCCACATTGAAAGTGCCAGCAACACAAGCTCTTGCTGCTGCTCACTGCCCATACCCAGCGCATCTACAGCACCACAGACATCGGGGCTCCGGGCTTTCCATGACCAACAGGGCTTAGACGTTTACCAGCAGCTGCACCTGGGCACCCACTGAAAAAAAACCTTGAAAAATCACGAAGATCGGACGATTTCTCCCACACCGAAAGTGCCAGCCAGTCAGGCTCTTGCTGCTAATCACCGCCCATTCCCAGCGCATCTACAGCACCACAGACATTTGGGCTCCGGACTTTCCCTGACTAACAGCACTTCGACGTTTACCACCAGCTGAACATGGGTGCCCATTAAAAAAAAAACCCGAAAAAAACACAAACGTCGGACGATTGCTCCCACAACGAAAGTGCCAGCCAGTCAAGCTCTTGCTGCTCCTCACCGCCCATTGGAAGCGCATCTACAGCACCACAGACATCGGGGCTCCGGGCTTTCCCTGACCAACAGGGCTTCGACGTTTACCACCAGCTGAACCTGGGCGCCCACTGAAAAAAAACCCCGAAAAATCACGAACGTCGGACGATTGCTCCCACACCAAAAGTGCCAGCAACTCAAGCTCTTGCTGGTCCTCACCTCCCATTCCCAGCGCATCTACAGCACCACAGACATCGGGGCTCTGGGCTTTCCCTGACAAACAGGGCTTCGACATTTACCACCAGCTGCACCTGGGCGCCCACTGAAATAAAACCCCGAAAAATCACGAACATCGGACGATTGCTCCCACACCAAAAGTGCCAGCAACTTAAACTCTTGCTGCTACTCACCGGACTTTGGCAGTGCATCTACAGCACCACAGACATCGGGGTTCTGCGCTTTCCCTGACAAACAGGGCTTCGACGTTTACCACCAGCTGAAATTGGGCGCCCGCTGAAAAAAATAAAAGAAAAATCACGAACGTCGGACGATTCCTCCCACAGCAAAAGTGCCAGCCAGTCAAGCTCTTGCTGCTCCTCACCAGCCATTCCCAGCGCATCTACAGCGCCACAGACATCGCGGCTCCGGGCTTTCCCTGACCAACAGGGCTTCGACGTTTACCACCAGCTGCACCTGGTTGCCCACTGAAAAAAATACCCTGAAAAATCAAAAACGTCGGACGATTTATCCCACACCGAAAGTGCCAGCCAGTCAAGCTCTTGCTGCTCCTCACCGGCCATTCCCAGCGCATCTACAGCGCCACAGACATCGGGGCTCCGGGCTTTCCCTGATGAACCGGGCTTCGACATTTACCACCAGCTGCACCTGGGTGCCCACTGAAAAAAAAACCCCGAAAAATCACGAACGTCGGACGATTGCTCCCACACCAAAAGTGCCAGCCAGTCAAGCTCTTGCTGCTCCTCACCGGAATTTGGCAGCCCATCTACAGCACCACAGACATCGGGGCTCCGGGCTTTCCCTGACCAACAGGGCTTCGACGTTTACCACCCGCTGCACATGGGCGCCCACTAAAAAAAATAAACGAAATATCACGAACATCAGAGTATTCCTGCCACACCTTAAATGCCAGCCAGTCAAGCTCATACTGCTTCTCACCAGCCATTCCCAGCGCATCTACAGCACCACAGACATCGGGGCTCCGGGCTTTCCCTGACCAACAGGGCTTCGAAGTTTACCACCAGCTGCACCTGGGCGCCAACTGAAATAAAACCCCGAAAAATCACGAACGTCGGACAATTGCTCCCACACCGAAAGTGCCAGCCAGTCAAGCTCTTGCTGCTCCTCACCGGCCATTCCCAGCGCATCTACAGCACCACAGACATCAGGGCTCTGGACTTTCCCTGACGAACAGGGCTTCGACGTTTACCACCCGCTGCACCTGGGCTCCCACTGAAAAGAACCCCCGAAAAATCACGAACATCGGACGATTGCTCCCACACCAAAAGTGCCAGCCAGTCAAGCTCTTGCTGCTCCTCCCCGGCCATTGGCAGCGCATCTACAGCACCACAGATATCGGGGCTCCGAGCTTTCCCTGACCAAGAGGGCTTCGACGTTTACCACCAGCTGAACCTGGGCGCCCAGTGAATAAAAATCCCCAAAAATCACAAACGTCCGACGATTGCTCCCACACCAAAAGTGCCAGCAACACAAGCTCTTGCTGCTCCTCACCGGCCATTGGCAGCGCATCTACAGCACCACAGACATCGGGGCTCCGGGCTTTCGCTGACAAACAGGGGTTCGACGTTTACCACCAGCTGCACATGGGCGCCCACTGAAAAAAAACCCCGAAAAATCACAAATGTTGGACGATTCCTGCCACACCTTAAATGCCAGCCTGTCAAGCTCTTGCTGCTCCTCACCGCCCATTCCCAGCGCATCTACAGCACCACAGACATCAGGGCTCTGGACTTTCCCTGACCAACAGGGCTTTGACTGTTACCACCAGCTGCACCTGGGCTCCCACTGAAAAAAAACCCCGAATAATCACAAACGTCGGACGATTGCTCCCACACCAAAAGTGCCAGCCAGTCAAGCTCTTGCTGCTCCTCACCGGCCATTGGCAGCGCATCTACAGCACCACAGACATTGGCGTTCTCCGCTTTCCCTGACCAACAGGGCTTCGACGTTTACCACCAGCTGAACCTGGGCGCCCACTGAAAAAAATAAATGAAAAATCACGAACGTCGGACGATTGCTCCCACACCAAAAGTGCCAGCCAGTCAAGCTCTTGCTGCTCCTCACCGGCCATTCCCAGCGCATCTACAGCACCACAGATACCGGGGCTCCGGGCTTTCCCTGACCAACAGGGCTTCGACGTTTACCACCAGCTGCACTTCGGCTCCCACTGAAAAAAAACCCCAAAAAATCACGAACGTCGGACGATTGCTCCGACACCAAAAGTGCCAGCCAGTCAAGCTCTTGGTGCTTCTCACCAGCCATTCCCAGCGCATCTACAGCACCACAGATACCGGGGCTCCGGGCTTTCCCTGACCAACAGGGCTTCGACGTTTACCACCAGCTGCACCTGGGCGCCCACTGAAATAAAACCCCGAAAAATCACGAACGTCGGACGATTGCTCCCACACCGAAAGTGCCAGCAACTCAAGCTCTTGCTGCTCCTCACCGGCCATTGGCAGCGCATCTACAGCACCACAGACATCGCGGCTCTGGGCTTTCCCTGACCAACAGGCCTTCGACATTAACCACCAGCTGCACCTAGTTGGCCACTGAAAAAAAACCCTGAAAAATCAAAAACGTTGGACAATTGATCCCACACCGAAAGTGCCAGCCAGTCAAGCTCTTGCAGTTCCTCACCGGCCACTGGCAGCTCATCTACAGCACCACAGACATCGGAGCTCCGGGCTTTCCCTGACCAACAGGCCTTCGACGTTTACCACCAGCTGCACCTGGGCTCCCACTGAAAAGAACCCCGAAAAATCACGAACATCGGACGATTGCTCCCACAACGAAAGTGCCAGCAACTCAAGCTCTTGCTGCTACTCACCGGACTTTGGCAGTGCATCTACAGCACCACAGACATCGCGGCTCCGGGCTTTCCCTGACGAACAGGGCTTCGACGTTTACCACCAGCTGCACCTGGGCGCCCACTGAAAAAAATAAACGAAAAATCATGAATATCGGACGATTGCTCCCACACCGAAACTGCCAGCAACTCAAGCTCTTGCTGCTACTCACCGCCCATTGGCAGCTCATCTACAGCACCACAGACATCGGGGCTCCGAGCTTTCCCTGACCAACAGGGCTTCAACGTTTACCACCAGCTGCACCTGGGCGCCCACTGAAATAAATCTCCGAAAAATCACGAACGTCAGACGATTGCTCCCACAACGAAAGTGCCAGCAACTCAAGCTCTTGCTGCTACTCACCAGACTTTGGCAGCGCATCTACAGCACCACAGACATCAGGGCTCCGAGCTTTCCCTGACCAACAGGGCTTCAACGTTTACCACCAGCTGCACCTGGGCGCCCACTGAAATAAATCTCCGAAAAATCACGAACGTCAGACGATTACTCCCACACCAAAAGTGCCAGCAACTCAAGCTCTTGCTGCTACTCACCAGACTTTGGCAGTGCATCTACAGCACCACAGACATTGGGTTTCTGCGCTTTCCCTGACCAACAGGGCTTCGACATTTACCACCAGCTGAACCTGGGCGCCCACTGAAAAAAATAAACTAAAAATCACGAACATCGGACGATTATTCCCACACTGAAAGTGCCAGCAACTCAAGCTCTTGCTGCTCCTCACCGCCCATTGGCAGGGCATCTACAGCACCACAGACATCGGGGCTCCGAGCTTTCCCTGACCAACAGGGCTTCGACGTTTACCACCAGCTGCACCTGGGCGCCCACTGAAATAAAACCCTGAAAAATCACGAACGTCGGACGATTGCTCCCACAGTGAAAGTGCCAGCAACTCAAGCTCTTGCTGCTACTCACCTCCCATTCCCAGCGCATCTACAGCACCACAGACATCGGGGCTCCGGGCTTTCCCTGACCAACTGGGCTTCGACGTTTACCACCAGCTGAACCTGGGCGCCCACTGAAATAAAACCCCCAAAAATCACAAACGTCGGACGATTGCTCCCACATCGAAAGTGCCAGCATGTCAGCCTCTTGCTGCTCCTCACCGGCTATTGGCAGTGCATCTACAGCACCACAGACATCGGGGCTCCGGGATTTCCCTGACCAACAGGGCTTCGACGTTTACCACCAGCTGCACCTGGTTACGCACTGAAAAAAAACCCTGAAAAATCAAAAACGTCGGACGATTGCTCCCACACCGAAAGTGCCAGCCAGTCAAGCTCTTGCTGCTCCTCACCGGCCATTCCCAGCGCATTTACAGCACCACAGACATCGGGGCTCTGGGCTTTCCCTGACGAACAGGGCTTCGACATTTACCACCAGCTGCACCTGGGCGCCCACTGAAAAAAAACCCCGAAAAATCACAAATGTCGGACGATTCCTGCCACACCTTAAATGCCAGCCTGTCAAGCTCTTGCTGCGCCTCACCGCCCATTCCCAGCGCATCTACAGCACCACAGACATCAGGGCTCTGGGCTTTCCCTGACAAACACGGCTTCGACGTTTACCAGCCGCTGCACCTGGGCGCCCACTGAAAAAAATAAATGAAAAATCACAAACGTCGGACGATTGCTCCCACAACGAAAGTGCCAGCCAGTCAAGCTCTTGCTGCTCCTCACCAGACTTTGCAGTGCATCTACAGCACCACAGACATTGGGGTTCTGCGCTTTCCCTGAACAACAGGGCTTCGACGTTTACCACCAGCTGAACCTGGGCGCCCACTGAAAAAAAACCCCGAAAAATCACGAACGTCGGACGATTGCTCCCACACCGAAAGTGCCAGACAGTCAAGCTCTTGCTGCTCCTCACCGGCCATTGGCAGCTCATCTACAGCATCACGGACATCGGGGCTGCGGGCTTTCCGTGACCAACAGGGCTTCGACGTTTACCACCAGCTGAACCTGGGCGCCCACTGAAAGTAAGACCCTAAAAAATCACGAACGTCGGACGATTGCTCCCACACCGAAAGTGCCAGCCAGTCAAGCTCTTGCTGCTCCTCACCGGCCATTCCCAGCGCATCTACAGCACCACAGACATCGCGGCTCCGGGCTTTCCCTGACCAACAGGGCTTCGACATTTACCACCAGCTGAACCTGGTTACCCACTGAAAAAAAACCCTGAAAAATCAAAAACGTCGGACGAATGCTCCCACACCAAAAGTGCCAGCAACTCAAGCTCTTGCTGCTCCTCACCGGCCATTCCCAGCGCATCTACAGCACCACAGACATCGGGGCTCTGGGCTTTCCCTGACCAACAGGGCTTCGACGTTTACTACCAGCTGAACCTGGGCGCCCACTGAAAAAAAACCCCGAAAAATCACAAACGTCGGACGATTGCTCCCACACCGAAAGTCCCAGCCAGTCAAGCTCTTGCTGCTACTCACCGGACTTTGGCAGTGCATCTACAGCACCACAGACATCGGGGCTGCGGGCTTTCCGTGACCAACAGGGCTTCGACGTTTACCACCAGCTGAACCTGGGCGCCCACTGAAAGTAAGACCCTAAAAAATCACGAACGTCGGACGATTGCTCCCACACCGAAAGTCCCAGCCAGTCAAGCTCTTGCTGCTCCTCACCGGCCATTCCCAGCGCATCTACAGCACCACAGACATCGGGGTTCTGCGCTTTCCCTGACCAACAGGGCTTCGACATTTACCACCAGGTGCACCTGGGCACCCACTGAAAAAAATAAACGAAAAATCACAAACGTCGGACGATTGCTCCCACACCGAAAGTGCCAGCCTGTCAAGCTCTTGCTGCTCCTCACCGGCCATTGGCAGCGCATCTACAGCACCACAGACATCAGGGCTCTGGACTTTCCCTGACGAACACGGCTTTGACGTTTACCACCGGCTGCTCCTGGGCGCCCACTGAAAAGAACCCCCAAAAAATCACGAACATCGGACGATTGCTCCCACACCGAAAGTGCCAGCAACTCAAGCTCTTGCTGCTCCTCAACTCCCATTCCCAGCGCATCTACAGCACCACAGACATCGGGGCTCTGGGCTTTCCCAGACAAACAGGGCTTCGACATTTACCACCAGCTGCACCTGGGCTCCCACTGAAAAGAACCCCGAAAAATCACGAACGTCGGACGATTGCTCCAACACCAAAAGTGCCAGTCAGTCAAGCTCTTACTGCTCCTAACCGGCCATTGGCAGCGCATCTACAGCACCACAGACATCGGGGTTCCGGGCTTTCCCTGACGAACCAGGCTTCGACGTTTACCACCAGCTGCACCTGGGTGCCCCCTGAAAAAAATAAACGAAGAATCAAGAACATCGGACGATTGCTCCCACACCGAAAGTGCCAGCCAGTCAAGCTCTTGCTGCTCCTCACCGGTCATTGGCAGCGCATCTACAGTACCACAGACATCGGGGCTCCGGGCTTTCCCTGACCAACAAGGCTTCGACGTTTACCACCAGCTGAACCTGGGCGCCCACTGAAAGTAAAACCCCAAAAAATCACGAACGTCGGACGATTGCTCCCACACCGAAAGTGCCAGCAACTCAAGCTCCTGCTGCTACTCACCGGACTTTGGCAGTGCATCTACAGCACCACAGACGTCGGGGTTCTGCGCTTTCCCTGACCAACAGGGCTTCGACATTTACCACCAGCTGAACCTGGGCGCCCACTGAAAAAAATAAACGAAAAATCACAAACGTCGGACGATTGCTCCCACACCGAAAGTGCCAGCCAGTCAAGCTCTTGCTGCTCCTCACCGGACTTTGGCAGCGCATCTACAGCACCACAGACATTTGGCCTCCTGGCATTCCCTGACCAACAGGGCTTCGACGTTTACCACCAGCTGCACCTGGGCGCCCACTGAAAAAGAAAACCCAAAAATCACAAATGTCGGACGATTCCTGCCACACCTTAAATGCCAGCCTGTCAAGCTCTGGCTGCCCCTCACCGCCCATTCCCAGCGCATCTACAGCACCACAGACATCGGGGCTCCGGGCTTTCCCTGACCAACAGGGCTTAGAAGTTTACTACCAGCTGAACTTGGGCGCACACTGGAAAAAAAATCCCCAAATATCACAAACGTCGGACGATTGCTCCCACACCGAAAGTGCCAGCCAGTCAAGCTCTTGCTGCTCCTCACCGGCCATGGGCAGCGCATCTACAGCACCACAGACATCGGGGCTCCGGGCTTTCCCAGACCAACAGGGCTTCGACATTTACCACCAGCTGCACCTGGGCGCCCACTGAAATTAAAACCACGAAAAATCACGAACGTCGGACGATTGCTCCCACACCAAAAGTCCCAGTCAGTCAAGCTCTTGCTGCTACTCACGGGCCATGGGCAGCGCATCTACAGCACCACAGACATCGTGGCTCCGGGCTTTCCCTGACCAACAGGGCTTCGACATTTACCACCAGCTGCACCTGGGTGCCCCCTGAAAAAAAAACCCCAAAAATCACAAATGTCGGACGATTCCTGTCACACCTTAAATGCCAGCCTGTCAAGCTCTTGCTGCTCCTCACCCGCCATTGGAGGCGCATCTACAGCACCACAGACATCGGGGCTCCGGGCTTTCCCTGACCAACAGGGCTTCAACGTTTACCACCAGCTGCACCTGGGCGCCCACTGAAAAAAATAAACGAAAAATCACGAACATCGCACGATTGCTCCCACACCGAAAGTGCCAGCAACTCAAGCTCTTGCTGCTACTCACCTCCCATTCCCAGCGCATCTACAGCACCACAGACATCGGGGCTCCGGGCTTTCCCTGACGAACAGGGCTTCGACGTTTACCACCAGCTGAACCTGGGCGCGCACTGGAAAAAAAACCCGAAAAATCACGAACGTCGGACGATTGTTCCCACATTGAAAGTGCCAGCCAGTCAAGCTCTTGCTGCTATTCACCGGCCATTGGCAGCGCATCTACAGCACCACAGACATCGGGGCTCCGGGCTTTCCCTGACCAACAGGGCTTCGACGTTTACCACCCGCTGCACCTGGGCTCCCACTGAAAAGAACACCGAAAAATCACAAACGTCGGACGATTGCTCCCACACCGAAAGTGCCAGCCAGTCAAGCTCTTGCTGCTCCTCACTGCCCATTGGCAGCGCATCTACAGCACCACAGACATCGGAGCTCCGGGCTTTCCATGATGAACCAGGCTTCGACATTTACCACCAGCTGCACCTGGGCTCCCACTGAAAAGAACCCCCGAAAAATCACGAACATCGGACGATTGCTCCCACACCGAAAGTGCCAGCAACACAAGCTCTTGCTGCTCCTCACCGGCCGTTCCCAGCACATCTACAGCACCACAGACATCGGGGCTCCGGGCTTTCCCTGACAAACAGGGCTTCGACGTTTACCACCAGCTGAACCTGGGCGCCCACTGAAAAAAATAAACGAAAAATCACGAAGATCAGACGATTGATCCCACAACGAAAGTGCCAGCCAGTCAAGCTCTTGCTGCTCCTCACCGCCCATTCCCAGCGCATCTACAGCACCACAGACATCGGGGCTGTGGGCTTTCCCTGACCAACAGGGCTTCGACATTTACCACCAGCTGCACCTGGGCGCACACTGAAATAAAACCCCGAAAAATCACGAACGTCGGACGATTGCTCCCACAACGAAAGTGCCAGGAACTCAAGCTCTTGCTGCTACTCACCGCCCATTGGCAGCGCATCTACAGCACCACAGACATCGGGGCTCCGGGCTTTCCCTGACCAACAGGGCTTCGACGTTTACCACCAGCTGCACCTGGGCGCCCACTGAAAAAAACCCCGAAAACTCACGAACGTCGGACGATTCCTCCCACAACGAAAGTGCCAGCATGTCAGCCTCTTGCTGCTCCTCACCGGCCATTGGCAGCGCATCTACAGCACCACAGACATCGGGGCTCCGGGCTTTCCCTGACCAACAGGGCTTCGACGTTTACCACCAGCTGAACCTGGGCGCCCACTGAAAAAAAACCCCGAAAAATCACGAACGTCGGACGATTGCTCCAACACCGAAAGTGCCAGCCTGTCAAGCTGTAGCTACTCCTCACCAGTCATTGCCAGCGCATCTACAGCACCACTGACATCGGGGCTCCGGGCTTTCCCTGACCAACAGGGCTTCGACGTTTACCACCAGCTGCAACTGGGCGCCAACTGAAATAAAACCCCGAAAAATCACGAACGTCGGACGATTCCTCCCACACCGAAAGTGCCAGCAACTCAAGCTCTTGCTGCTACACACCGGACTTTGGCAGTGCATCTACAGCACCACAGACATCGGGGTTCTGCGCTTTCCCTGAACAACAGGGCTTCGACGTTTACCACCAGCTGCACCTGGGTGCCCACTGAAAAAAACCGCGAAAAATCACAAACGACGGACTATTGCTCCCACAATGAAAGTGCCAGCCAGTCAAGCTCTTGCTGCTCCTCACCGGCCATTGGCAGCGCATCTACAGCACCACAGACATCGCGGCTCTGGGCTTTCCCTGACCAACAGGCCTTCGACATTTACCACCAGCTGCACCTAGTTGGCCACTGAAAAAAAACCCTGAAAAATCGAAAACGTCGGACAATTGATCCCACACCCAAAGTGCCAGCCAGTCAAGCTCTTGCAGTTCCTCACCGGCCACTGGCAGCTCATGTACAGCACTACAGACATCGGAGCTCCGGGCTTTCCCTGACCAACAGGGCTTCGACGTTTACCACTCGCTGCACCTAGGCTCCCACTGAAAAGAACCCCGAAATATCACGAACGTCGGACGATTGCACCCACACCGAAAGTGCCAGCAACACAAGCTCTTGCTGCTCCTCACCGGCAATTCCCAGCGCATCTACAGCACCACAGACATCGGGGCTCCGGGCTTTCCCTGACCAACAGGGCTTCGATGTTTACCACCAGCTGCACCTGGGCGCCCACTGAAATAAAACCCTGAAAAATCACGAACGTCGGACGATTGCTCCCACAACGAAAGTGCCAGCCAGTCAAGCTCTTGCTGCTACTCACCGGACTTTGGCAGTGCATCTACAGCACCACAGACATCGGGGTTCTACGCTTTCCCTGACCAAGAGGGCTTCGACATTTACCATCACCTGCACCTGGGTGCCCACTGAAAAAAACCCCGAAAAATCACAAACGTCGGACTATTGCTCCCACACTGAAAGTGCCAGCCAGTCAAGCTCTTGCTGCTCCTCACCGGCCATTGGCAGCGCATCTACAGCACCACAGACATCGGGGTTCTGCGCGTTCCCTGACCAACAGGGCTTCGACGTTTACCACCAGCTGAACCTGGGCGCCCACTGAAAAAAATAAAAGAAAAATCACGAACATCGGACAATTGCTCCCACACCAAAAGTGCCAGCCAGTCAAGCTCTTGCTGCTCCTCACCGGCCATTCCCAGCGCATCTACAGCACCACAGACATCGGGGCTCCAGGCTTTCCCTGACCAACAGGGCTTCGACGTTTACCACTCGCTGCACCTGGGCTCCCACTGAAAAGAACCCCGAAAAATCACGAACGTCGGACGATTGCACCCACACCGAAAGTGCCAGCAACACAAGCTCCTGCTGTTCCTCACCGGCCATTCCCAGCGCATCTACAGCACCACAGACATCGGGGCTCCGGGCTTTCCCTGACAAACAGGGCTTCGACGTTTACCACCAGCTGCACCTGGGCGCCCACTGGAAAAAAAACCCGAAAAATCACGAACGTCGGACGATTGCTCCCACAACGAAAGTGCCAGCATGTCAGCCTCTTGCTGTTCCTCACCGGCCATTCCCAGCGCATCTACAGCACCACAGACATCGGGGCTCCGGGCTTTCCCTGACCAACAGGGCTTCGACATTTACCACCAGCTGCACCTGGGCGCCCACTGAAATAAAACTCCGAAAAATCACGAACGTCGGACGATTGCTCCCACAACGAAAGTGCCAGCAACTCAAGCTCTTGCTGCTACTCACCAGACTTTGGCAGTGCATCTACAGCACCACATACATTGGGGTTCTGCGCTTTCCCTGACCAACAGGGCTTCGACGTTTACCACCAGCTGAACCTGGGCGCCCACTGAAAAAAATAAACTAAAAATCACGAACATCGGACGATTGCTCCCACACCGAAAGTGCCAGACAGTCAAGCTCTTGCTGCTCCTCACCGGCCATTCCCAGCGCATCTACAGCATCACAGATATCGGGGCTCCGGGCTTTCCGTGACCAACAGGGCTTCGACGTTTACCACCAGCTGAACCTGGGCGCCCACTGAAAGTAAAACCCCGAAAAATCACGAACATCGGACGATTGCTCCCACACCGAAAGTGCCAGCAACACAAGCTCTTGCTGCTCCTCACCGGCCATTCCCAGCGCATCTACAGCACCACAGACATCGGGGCTCTGAGCTTTCCCTGACCAACAGGGCTTCGACGTTTACCACCAGTTGAACCTGGGCGCCCACTGAAAAAAAAAAACGAAAAATCACGAACATCGGACGATTGCTCCCACACCGAAAGTGCCAGCCTGTCAAGCTCTTGCTGCTCCTCACCGGCCATTCCCAGCGCATCTACAGCACCACAGACATCGGGGCTCCGGGCTTTCCCTGACCAACAGGGCTTCGACGTTTACCACTCGCTGCAGCTGGGCTCCCACTGAAAAGAACCCCGAAAAATCACGAACGTCGGACGATTGCTCCCACACCGAAAGTGCCAGCCTGTCAAGCTATGCTGCTCCTCACCAGCCATTCCCAGCGCATCTACAGCACCACAGACATCGGGGCTCCGGGCTTTCCCTGACCAACAGGGCTTCGACATTTACCACCAGCTGCACCTGGGTGCCCACTGAAAAAAAAACCCCAAAAATCACGAACGTCGGACGATTCCTGCCACACCTTAAATGCCAGCCTGTCATGCTCTTGCTGCTCCTCACCGGCCATTCCCAACGCATCTACAGCACCACAGACATCGGGGCTGTGGGCTTTCCCTGACCAACATGGCTTCGACATTTACCACCAGCTGCACCTGTGCGCCCACTGAAAGTAAAACCCCGAAAAATCACGAACGTTGGACGATTGCTCCCACAACGAAAGTGCCAGCCAGCCAAGCTCTTGCTGCTCCTCACCGGCCATTGGCAGCGCATCTACAGCACCACAGACATCGTGGCTCCGGGCTTTCCCTGACCAACAGGCCTTCGACATTTACCACCAGCTGCACCTGGGCGCCCACTGAAAAAAAACCCTGAAAAATGACGAACGTCGGACGATTGCTCCCACACCAAAAGTGCCAGCCAGTCAAGCTCTTGCTGCTCCTCACCGGACAGTGGCAGTGCATCTACAGCACCACAGACATTGGGGCTCCGGGCTTTCCCTGACCAACAGGCCTTCGACGTTTACCACTCGCTGAACCTGGGCTCCCACTGAAAAGAACCCCGAAAAATCACGAACGTCGGACGATTGCTCCCACACCAAAAGTGCCAGCCAGTCAAGCTCTTGCTGCTGAACACCGGCCATTCCCAGCGCATCTACATCACCACAGACATCGGGGCTCCGGGCTTTCCCTGACCAACAGGTCTTAGAATTTTACCACCAGCTGAACCTGGGCGCCCACTGAAATAAAACCCCGAAAAATCACGAACGTCCGACGATTGCGCCCACACCCAAAGTGTCAGCCAGTCAAGCTCTTGCTGCTGCTCACCGGACTTTGGCAGTGCATCTACAGCACCACAGACATCGGGGCTCCGGGCTTTCCCTGACCATCAGGGCTTCGACATTTACCACCAGCTGAACCTCGGCTCCCACTGAAATAAAAGCCCGAAAAATCACGAACGTCGGACGATTGCTCCCACAACGAAAGTGCCAGCCAGTCAAGCTCTTGCTGCTCCTCACCGCCCATTCCCAGCGCATCTACAGCACCACAGACATCGGGGCTCCGGGCTTTCCCTGACCAACAGGGCTTCGACGTTTACCACCAGCTGAACCTGGGCGCCCACTGGAAAAAAAACCCGAAAAATCACGAACGTCGGACGATTGTTCCCACATTGAAAGTGCCAGCCAGTCAAGCTCTTGCTGCTCCTCACCGGCCATTGGCAGCGCATCTACAGCACCACAGACATCGCGGCTCCGGGCTTTCCCTGACCATCAGGGCTTCGACATTTACCACCAGCTGCACCTGGGCGCCCACTGAAATAAAACCCCGAAAAATCACAAACGTCGGACGATTGCTCCCACAACGAAAGTGCCAGCAACTCAAGCTCTTGCTGCTCCTCACCGGAGAGTGGCAGCGCATCTACAGCACCACAGACATCGGGGCTCTGGGCTTTCCCTGACCAACAGGGCTTCGACGTTTACCACCAGCTGCACGTGGGCGCCCACTGAAAAAAATAAACGAAAAATCATGAATATCGGACGATTGCTCCCACACCGAAACTGCGAGCAACTCAAGCTCTTGCTGCTACTCACCGCCCATTGGCAGGGCATCTACAGCACCACAGACATCGGGGCTCCGGGCTTTCCCTGACCAACAGGGCTTCAACGTTTACCACCAGCTGCACCTGGTTACCCACTGAAAAAAAACCCTGAAAAATCAAAAACGTCAGACGATTCGTCCCACACTGAAAGTGCCAGCAACTCAAGCTCTTGCTGCTCCTCACCGCCCATTCCCAGTGCATCTACAGCACCACAGACATCGCGGCTCTGGGCTTTCCCTGACCAACAGGCCTTCGACATTTACCACCAGCTGCACCTAGTTGGTCACTGAAAAAAAACCCTGAAAAATCAAAAACGTCGGACAATTGATCCCACACCGAAAGTGCCAGCCAGTCAAGCTCTTGCTGCTCCTCACCGGCCATTCCCAGCGCATCTACAGCACCACAGACATCGGGGCTCCGGGCTTTCCCTGACCAACAGGCCTTCGACGTTTACCACCAGCTGAACCTGGGCGCCCACTGGAAAAAAAACCCAAAAAATCACGAACGTCGGACGATTGTTCCCACATTGAAAGTGCCAGCCAGTCAAGCTCTTGCTGCTCCTCACCGGGCATTGGCAGCGCATCTACAGCACCACAGACATCGGGACTCCGGGCTTTCCCTGACCAACTGGGCTTCGATGTTTACCACCAGCTGCACCTGGGCGCGCACTGAAAAAAATAAACGAAAAATCACGAACATCGGACGATTGCTCCCACACCAAAAGTGCCAGCCTGTCAAGCTCTTGCTGCTACTCAACGGCCATTGGCAGGGAATCTACAGCACCACAGACATCGGGGCTCCGAGCTTTCCCTGACCAACAGGGCTTCAACGTTTACCACCAGCTGCACCTGGGCGCCCACTGAAATAAAACCCCGAAAAATCACGAACGTCGGACGATTGCTCCCACACTGAAAGTGCCAGCAACTCAAGCTCTTGCTGCTACTCACCTCCCATTCCCAGCGCATCTACAACACCACAGACATCGGGGCTCCGGGCTTTCCCTGACCAACTGGGCTTCGACGTTTACCACCAGCTGAACCTGGGCGCCCACTGAAATAAAACCCCCAAAAAACACAAACGTCGGACTATTGCTCCCACACTGAAAGTGCCAGCCAGTCAAGCTCTTTCTGCTCCTCACCGCCCATTCCGAACGCATCTACAGCACCACAGACATCGGGGCTCCGGGCTTTCCCTGACCAACAGGGCTTCGACGTTTACCACCCGCTGCACCTGGGCGCCCACTGAAAAAAATAAACGAAAAATCACAAACGTCGGACGATTGCTCCCACACCGAAAGTGCCAGCAACTCAAGCTCTTGCTGCTCCTCACCGGCCATTGGAGGCGCATCTACAGCACCACAGACATCGGGGCTCCGGGCTTTCCCTGACCAACAGGGCTTCGACATTTACCACCAGCTGCACGTGGGCGCCCACTGAAAAAAATAAACGAAAAATCACGAACATCGCACGATTGCTCCCACACCGAAAGTGCCAGCCAGTCAAGCTCTTGCTGCTCATCACCGGCCATTCCCAGCGCATCTACAGCACCACAGACATCGGGGCTCCGGGCTTTCCCTGACCAACAGGGCTTCGACATTTACCACCAGCTGCACCTGGGCTCCCACTGAAATAAAACCCCGAAAAATCTCGAACGTCGGACGATTGCTCCCACACCAAAAGTGCCAGCCAGTCAAGCTCTTGCTGCTCCTCACCGGACAGTGGCAGTGCATCTACAGCACCACAGACATCCCGGCTCCGGGCTTTCCCTAACCAACAGGGCTTCAACGTTTACCACCAGCTGCAACTGGGCGCCCACTGAAAAAAATAAACGAAAAATCACGAACATCGCACGATTGCTCCCACACCGAAAGTGCCAGCCAGTCAAGCTCTTGCTGCTCATCACCGGCCATTCCCAGCGCATCTACAGCACCACAGACATCGTGGCTCCGGGCTTTCCCTGACCAACAGGGCTTCGACATTTACCACCAGCTGCACCTGGGTGCCCCCTGAAAAAAAAACCCCAAAAATCACAAATGTCGGACGATTCCTGTCACACCTTAAATGCCAGCCTGTCAAGCTCTTGCTGCTCCTCACCCGCCATTGGAGGCGCATCTACAGCACCACAGACATCGGGGCTCCGGGCTTTCCCTGACGAACAGGGCTTCGACGTTTACCACCAGCTGAACCTGGGCGCGCACTGGAAAAAAAACCCGAAAAATCACGAACGTCGGACGATTGTTCCCACATTGAAAGTGCCAGCCAGTCAAGCTCTTGCTGCTATTCACCGGCCATTGGCAGCGCATCTACAGCACCACAGACATCGGGGCTCCGGGCTTTCCCTGACCAACAGGGCTTCGACGTTTACCACCCGCTGCACCTGGGCTCCCACTGAAAAGAACACCGAAAAATCACAAACGTCGGACGATTGCTCCCACACCGAAAGTGCCAGCCAGTCAAGCTCTTGCTGCTCCTCACCGCCCATTGGCAGCGCATCTACAGCACCACAGACATCGGAGCTCCGGGCTTTCCATGATGAACCAGGCTTCGACATTTACCACCAGCTGCACCTGATCTCCCACTGAAAAGAACCCCCGAAAAATCACGAACATCGGACGATTGCTCCCACACCGAAAGTGCCAGCAACACAAGCTCTTGCTGCTCCTCACCGGCCGTTCCCAGCACATCTACAGCACCACAGACATCGGGGCTCCGGGCTTTCCCTGACCAACAGGGCTTCGACGTTTACCACCAGCTGAACCTGGGCGCCCACTGAAAAAAATAAACGAAAAATCACGAAGATCAGACGATTGATCCCACAACGAAAGTGCCAGCCAGTCAAGCTCTTGCTGCTCCTCACCGCCCATTCCCAGCGCATCTACAGCACCACAGACATCGTGGCTCCGGGCTTTCCCTGACCAACAGGCCTTCGACATTTACCACCAGCTGCACCTGGGCGCCCACTGAAAAAAAACCCTGAAAAATGACGAACGTCGGACGATTGCTCCCACACCAAAAGTGCCAGCCAGTCAAGCTCTTGCTGCTCCTCACCGGACAGTGGCAGTGCATCTACAGCACCACAGACATTGGGGCTCCGGGCTTTCCCTGACCAACAGGCCTTCGACGTTTACCACTCGCTGAACCTGGGCTCCCACTGAAAAGAACCCCGAAAAATCACGAACGTCGGACGATTGCTCCCACACCAAAAGTGCCAGCCAGTCAAGCTCTTGCTGCTGAACACCGGCCATTCCCAGCGCATCTACATCACCACAGACATCGGGGCTCCGGGCTTTCCCTGACCAACAGGTCTTAGAAGTTTACCACCAGCTGAACCTGGGCGCCCACTGAAATAAAACCCCGAAAAATCACGAACGTCCGACGATTGCGCCCACACCCAAAGTGTCAGCCAGTCAAGCTCTTGCTGCTGCTCACCGGACTTTGGCAGTGCATCTACAGCACCACAGACATCGGGGCTCCGGGCTTTCCCTGACCATCAGGGCTTCGACATTTACCACCAGCTGAACCTCGGCTCCCACTGAAATAAAAGCCCGAAAAATCACGAACGTCGGACGATTGCTCCCACAACGAAAGTGCCAGCCAGTCAAGCTCTTGCTGCTCCTCACCGCCCATTCCCAGCGCATCTACAGCACCACAGACATCGGGGCTCCGGGCTTTCCCTGACCAACAGGGCTTCGACGTTTACCACCAGCTGAACCTGGGCGCCCACTGGAAAAAAAACCCGAAAAATCACGAACGTCGGACGATTGTTCCCACATTGAAAGTGCCAGCCAGTCAAGCTCTTGCTGCTCCTCACCGGCCATTGGCAGCGCATCTACAGCACCACAGACATCGCGGCTCCGGGCTTTCCCTGACCATCAGGGCTTCGACATTTACCACCAGCTGCACCTGGGCGCCCACTGAAATAAAACCCCGAAAAATCACAAACGTCGGACGATTGCTCCCACAACGAAAGTGCCAGCAACTCAAGCTCTTGCTGCTCCTCACCGGAGAGTGGCAGCGCATCTACAGCACCACAGACATCGGGGCTCTGGGCTTTCCCTGACCAACAGGGCTTCGACGTTTACCACCAGCTGCACGTGGGCGCCCACTGAAAAAAATAAACGAAAAATCATGAATATCGGACGATTGCTCCCACACCGAAACTGCGAGCAACTCAAGCTCTTGCTGCTACTCACCGCCCATTGGCAGGGCATCTACAGCACCACAGACATCGGGGCTCCGGGCTTTCCCTGACCAACAGGGCTTCAACGTTTACCACCAGCTGCACCTGGTTACCCACTGAAAAAAAACCCTGAAAAATCAAAAACGTCAGACGATTCGTCCCACACTGAAAGTGCCAGCAACTCAAGCTCTTGCTGCTCCTCACCGGCCATTCCCAGTGCATCTACAGCACCACAGACATCGCGGCTCTGGGCTTTCCCTGACCAACAGGCCTTCGACATTTACCACCAGCTGCACCTAGTTGGTCACTGAAAAAAAACCCTGAAAAATCAAAAACGTCGGACAATTGATCCCACACCGAAAGTGCCAGCCAGTCAAGCTCTTGCTGCTCCTCACCGGCCATTCCCAGCGCATCTACAGCACCACAGACATCGGGGCTCCGGGCTTTCCCTGACCAACAGGCCTTCGACGTTTACCACCAGCTGAACCTGGGCGCCCACTGAAAAAAATAAACGAAAAATCACAAACGTCGGACGATTGCTCCCACACCGAAAGTGCCAGCCAGTCAAGCTCTTGCTGCTCCTCACCGGACTTTGGCAGCGCATCTACAGCACCACAGACATTTGGCCTCCTGGCATTCCCTGACCAACAGGGCTTCGACGTTTACCACCAGCTGCACCTGGGCGCCCACTGAAAAAGAAAACCCAAAAATCACAAATGTCGGACGATTCCTGCCACACCTTAAATGCCAGCCTGTCAAGCTCTGGCTGCCCCTCACCGCCCATTCCCAGCGCATCTACAGCACCACAGACATCGGGGCTCCGGGCTTTCCCTGACCAACAGGGCTTAGAAGTTTACTACCAGCTGAACTTGGGCGCACACTGGAAAAAAAATCCCCAAATATCACAAACGTCGGACGATTGCTCCCACACCGAAAGTGCCAGCCAGTCAAGCTCTTGCTGCTCCTCACCGGCCATGGGCAGCGCATCTACAGCACCACAGACATCGGGGCTCCGGGCTTTCCCAGACCAACAGGGCTTCGACATTTACCACCAGCTGCACCTGGGCGCCCACTGAAATTAAAACCACGAAAAATCACGAACGTCGGACGATTGCTCCCACACCAAAAGTCCCAGTCAGTCAAGCTCTTGCTGCTACTCACGGGCCATGGGCAGCGCATCTACAGCACCACAGACATCGTGGCTCCGGGCTTTCCCTGACCAACAGGGCTTCGACATTTACCACCAGCTGCACCTGGGTGCCCCCTGAAAAAAAAACCCCAAAAATCACAAATGTCGGACGATTCCTGTCACACCTTAAATGCCAGCCTGTCAAGCTCTTGCTGCTCCTCACCCGCCATTGGAGGCGCATCTACAGCACCACAGACATCGGGGCTCCGGGCTTTCCCTGACCAACAGGGCTTCGACGTTTACCACCAGCTGAACCTGGGCGCGCACTGGAAAAAAAACCCGAAAAATCACGAACGTCGGACGATTGTTCCCACATTGAAAGTGCCAGCCAGTCAAGCTCTTGCTGCTATTCACCGGCCATTGGCAGCGCATCTACAGCACCACAGACATCGGGGCTCCGGGCTTTCCCTGACCAACAGGGCTTCGACGTTTACCACCCGCTGCACCTGGGCTCCCACTGAAAAGAACACCGAAAAATCACAAACGTCGGACGATTGCTCCCACACCGAAAGTGCCAGCCAGTCAAGCTCTTGCTGCTCCTCACTGCCCATTGGCAGCGCATCTACAGCACCACAGACATCGGAGCTCCGGGCTTTCCATGATGAACCAGGCTTCGACATTTACCACCAGCTGCACCTGGGCTCCCACTGAAAAGAACCCCCGAAAAATCACGAACATCGGACGATTGCTCCCACACCGAAAGTGCCAGCAACACAAGCTCTTGCTGCTCCTCACCGGCCGTTCCCAGCACATCTACAGCACCACAGACATCGGGGCTCCGGGCTCTCCCTGACCAACAGGGCTTCGACGTTTACCACCAGCTGAACCTGGGCGACCACTGAAAAAAATAAACGAAAAATCACGAAGATCAGACGATTGATCCCACAACGAAAGTGCCAGCCAGTCAAGCTCTTGCTGCTCCTCACCGCCCATTCCCAGCGCATCTACAGCACCACAGACATCGGGGCTGTGGGCTTTCCCTGACCAACAGGGCTTCGACATTTACCACCAGCTGCACCTGGGCGCACACTGAAATAAAACCCCGAAAAATCACGAACGTCGGACGATTGCTCCCACAACGAAAGTGCCAGGAACTCAAGCTCTTGCTGCTACTCACCGCCCATTGGCAGCGCATCTACAGCACCACAGACATCGGGGCTCCGGGCTTTCCCTGACCAACAGGGCTTCGACGTTTACCACCAGCTGCACCTGGGCGCCCACTGAAAAAAACCCCGAAAACTCACGAACGTCGGACGATTCCTCCCACACCGAAAGTGCCAGCATGTCAGCCTCTTGCTGCTCCTCACCGGCCATTGGCAGCGCATCTACAGCACCACAGACATCGGGGCTCCGGGCTTTCCCTGACCAACAGGGCTTCGACGTTTACCACCAGCTGAACCTGGGCGCCCACTGAAAAAAAACCCCGAAAAATCACGAACGACGGACGATTGCTCCAACACCGAAAGTGCCAGCCTGTCAAGCTGTAGCTACTCCTCACCAGTCATTGCCAGCGCATCTACAGCACCACTGACATCGGGGCTCCGGGCTTTCCCTGACCAACAGGGCTTCGACGTTTACCACCAGCTGCAACTGGGCGCCAACTGAAATAAAACCCCGAAAAATCACGAACGTCGGACGATTCCTCCCACACCGAAAGTGCCAGCAACTCAAGCTCTTGCTGCTACACACCGGACTTTGGCAGTGCATCTACAGCACCACAGACATCGGGGTTCTGCGCTTTCCCTGAACAACAGGGCTTCGACGTTTACCACCAGCTGCACCTGGGTGCCCACTGAAAAAAACCGCGAAAAATCACAAACGTCGGACTATTGCTCCCACACTGAAAGTGCCAGCCAGTCAAGCTCTTGCTGCTCCTCACCGGCCATTGGCAGCGCATCTACAGCACCACAGACATCGCGGCTCTGGGCTTTCCCTGACCAACAGGCCTTCGACATTTACCACCAGCTGCACCTAGTTGGCCACTGAAAAAAAACCCTGAAAAATCGAAAACGTCGGACAATTGATCCCACACCCAAAGTGCCAGCCAGTCAAGCTCTTGCAGTTCCTCACCGGCCACTGGCAGCTCATGTACAGCACTACAGACATCGGAGCTCCGGGCTTTCCCTGACCAACAGGGCTTCGACGTTTACCACTCGCTGCACCTAGGCTCCCACTGAAAAGAACCCCGAAATATCACGAACGTCGGACGATTGCACCCACACCGAAAGTGCCAAAAACACAAGCTCTTGCTGCTCCTCACCGGCCATTCCCAGCGCATCTACAGCACCACAGACATCGGGGCTCCGGGCTTTCCCTGACCAACAGGGCTTCGATGTTTACCACCAGCTGCACCTGGGCGCCCACTGAAATAAAACCCTGAAAAATCACGAACGTCGGACGATTCCTCCCACACCGAAACTGCCAGCCAGTCAAGCTCTTGCTGCTACTCACCGGACTTTGGCAGTGCATCTACAGCACCACAGACATCGGGGTTCTACGCTTTCCCTGACCAAGAGGGCTTCGACATTTACCATCACCTGCACCTGGGTGCCCACTGAAAAAAACCCCGAAAAATCACAAACGTCGGACTATTGCTCCCACACTGAAAGTGCCAGCCAGTCAAGCTCTTGCTGCTCCTCACCGGCCATTGGCAGCGCATCTACAGCACCACAGACATCGGGGTTCTGCGCTTTCCCTGACCAACAGGGCTTCGACGTTTACCACCAGCTGAACCTGGGCGCCCACTGAAAAAAATAAAAGAAAAATCACGAACATCGGACAATTGCTCCCACACCAAAAGTGCCAGCCAGTCAAGCTCTTGCTGCTCCTCACCGGCCATTCCCAGCGCATCTACAGCACCACAGACATCGGGGCTCCAGGCTTTCCCTGACCAACAGGGCTTCGACGTTTACCACTCGCTGCACCTGGGCTCCCACTGAAAAGAACCCCGAAAAATCACGAACGTCGGACGATTGCACCCACACCGAAAGTGCCAGCAACACAAGCTCCTGCTGTTCCTCACCGGCCATTCCCAGCGCATCTACAGCACCACAGACATCGGGGCTCCGGGCTTTCCCTGACAAACAGGGCTTCGACGTTTACCACCAGCTGCACCTGGGCGCCCACTGGAAAAAAAACCCGAAAAATCACGAAAGTCGGACGATTGCTCCCACAACGAAAGTGCCAGCCAGTCAAGCTCTTGCTGCTCCTCCCCGGCCACTCCCAGTGCATATACAGCACCACAGACATCGGGGCTCTGAGCTTTCCCTGACGAACAGGGCTTCAACGTTTACCACCAGCTGCACCTGGGCGCCCACTGAAAAAAACCCCAAAAATCACGAACGTCGGACGATTGCTCCCACACCGAAAGTGCCAGCATGTCAGCCTCTTGCTGCTCCTCACCGACCATTGGCAGCGCATCTACAGCACCACAGACATCGGGGCTCCGGGCTTTCCCTGACCAACAGGGCTTCGACATTTACCACCAGCTGCACCTGGGCGCCCACTGAAATAAAACTCCGAAAAATCACGAACGTCGGACGATTGCTCCCACAACGAAAGTGCCAGCAACTCAAGCTCTTGCTGCTACTCACCAGACTTTGGCAGTGCATCTACAGCACCACATACATTGGGGTTCTGCGCTTTCCCTGACCAACAGGGCTTCGACGTTTACCACCAGCTGAACCTGGGCGCCCACTGAAAAAAATAAACTAAAAATCACGAACATCGGACGATTGCTCCCACACCGAAAGTGCCAGACAGTCAAGCTCTTGCTGCTCCTCACCGGCCATTCCCAGCGCATCTACAGCATCACAGATATCGGGGCTCCGGGCTTTCCGTGACCAACAGGGCTTCGACGTTTACCACCAGCTGAACCTGGGCGCCCACTGAAAGTAAAACCCCGAAAAATCACGAACATCGGACGATTGCTCCCACACCGAAAGTGCCAGCAACACAAGCTCTTGCTGCTCCTCACCGGCCATTCCCAGCGCATCTACAGCACCACAGACATCGGGGCTCTGAGCTTTCCCTGACCAACAGGGCTTCGACGTTTACCACCAGTTGAACCTGGGCGCCCACTGAAAAAAAAAAACGAAAAATCACGAACATCGGACGATTGCTCCCACACCGAAAGTGCCAGCCTGTCAAGCTCTTGCTGCTCCTCACCGGCCATTCCCAGCGCATCTACAGCACCACAGACATCGGGGCTCCGGGCTTTCCCTGACCAACAGGGCTTCGACGTTTACCACTCGCTGCAGCTGGGCTCCCACTGAAAAGAACCCCGAAAAATCACGAACGTCGGACGATTGCTCCCACACCGAAAGTGCCAGCCTGTCAAGCTATGCTGCTCCTCACCAGCCATTCCCAGCGCATCTACAGCACCACAGACATCGGGGCTCCGGGCTTTCCCTGACCAACAGGGCTTCGACATTTACCACCAGCTGCACCTGGGTGCCCACTGAAAAAAAAACCCCAAAAATCACGAACGTCGGACGATTCCTGCCACACCTTAAATGCCAGCCTGTCATGCTCTTGCTGCTCCTCACCGGCCATTCCCAACGCATCTACAGCACCACAGACATCGGGGCTGTGGGCTTTCCCTGACCAACATGGCTTCGACATTTACCACCAGCTGCACCTGTGCGCCCACTGAAAGTAAAACCCCGAAAAATCACGAACGTTGGACGATTGCTCCCACAACGAAAGTGCCAGCCAGCCAAGCTCTTGCTGCTCCTCACCGGCCATTGGCAGCGCATCTACAGCACCACAGACATCGTGGCTCCGGGCTTTCCCTGACCAACAGGCCTTCGACATTTACCACCAGCTGCACCTGGGCGCCCACTGAAAAAAAACCCTGAAAAATGACGAACGTCGGACGATTGCTCCCACACCAAAAGTGCCAGCCAGTCAAGCTCTTGCTGCTCCTCACCGGACAGTGGCAGTGCATCTACAGCACCACAGACATTGGGGCTCCGGGCTTTCCCTGACCAACAGGCCTTCGACGTTTACCACTCGCTGAACCTGGGCTCCCACTGAAAAGAACCCCGAAAAATCACGAACGTCGGACGATTGCTCCCACACCAAAAGTGCCAGCCAGTCAAGCTCTTGCTGCTGAACACCGGCCATTCCCAGCGCATCTACATCACCACAGACATCGGGGCTCCGGGCTTTCCCTGACCAACAGGTCTTAGAATTTTACCACCAGCTGAACCTGGGCGCCCACTGAAATAAAACCCCGAAAAATCACGAACGTCCGACGATTGCGCCCACACCCAAAGTGTCAGCCAGTCAAGCTCTTGCTGCTGCTCACCGGACTTTGGCAGTGCATCTACAGCACCACAGACATCGGGGCTCCGGGCTTTCCCTGACCATCAGGGCTTCGACATTTACCACCAGCTGAACCTCGGCTCCCACTGAAATAAAAGCCCGAAAAATCACGAACGTCGGACGATTGCTCCCACAACGAAAGTGCCAGCCAGTCAAGCTCTTGCTGCTCCTCACCGCCCATTCCCAGCGCATCTACAGCACCACAGACATCGGGGCTCCGGGCTTTCCCTGACCAACAGGGCTTCGACGTTTACCACCAGCTGAACCTGGGCGCCCACTGGAAAAAAAACCCGAAAAATCACGAACGTCGGACGATTGTTCCCACATTGAAAGTGCCAGCCAGTCAAGCTCTTGCTGCTCCTCACCGGCCATTGGCAGCGCATCTACAGCACCACAGACATCGCGGCTCCGGGCTTTCCCTGACCATCAGGGCTTCGACATTTACCACCAGCTGCACCTGGGCGCCCACTGAAATAAAACCCCGAAAAATCACAAACGTCGGACGATTGCTCCCACAACGAAAGTGCCAGCAACTCAAGCTCTTGCTGCTCCTCACCGGAGAGTGGCAGCGCATCTACAGCACCACAGACATCGGGGCTCTGGGCTTTCCCTGACCAACAGGGCTTCGACGTTTACCACCAGCTGCACGTGGGCGCCCACTGAAAAAAATAAACGAAAAATCATGAATATCGGACGATTGCTCCCACACCGAAACTGCGAGCAACTCAAGCTCTTGCTGCTACTCACCGCCCATTGGCAGGGCATCTACAGCACCACAGACATCGGGGCTCCGGGCTTTCCCTGACCAACAGGGCTTCAACGTTTACCACCAGCTGCACCTGGTTACCCACTGAAAAAAAACCCTGAAAAATCAAAAACGTCAGACGATTCGTCCCACACTGAAAGTGCCAGCAACTCAAGCTCTTGCTGCTCCTCACCGCCCATTCCCAGTGCATCTACAGCACCACAGACATCGCGGCTCTGGGCTTTCCCTGACCAACAGGCCTTCGACATTTACCACCAGCTGCACCTAGTTGGTCACTGAAAAAAAACCCTGAAAAATCAAAAACGTCGGACAATTGATCCCACACCGAAAGTGCCAGCCAGTCAAGCTCTTGCTGCTCCTCACCGGCCATTCCCAGCGCATCTACAGCACCACAGACATCGGGGCTCCGGGCTTTCCCTGACCAACAGGCCTTCGACGTTTACCACCAGCTGAACCTGGGCGCCCACTGGAAAAAAAACCCAAAAAATCACGAACGTCGGACGATTGTTCCCACATTGAAAGTGCCAGCCAGTCAAGCTCTTGCTGCTCCTCACCGGGCATTGGCAGCGCATCTACAGCACCACAGACATCGGGACTCCGGGCTTTCCCTGACCAACTGGGCTTCGATGTTTACCACCAGCTGCACCTGGGCGCGCACTGAAAAAAATAAACGAAAAATCACGAACATCGGACGATTGCTCCCACACCAAAAGTGCCAGCCTGTCAAGCTCTTGCTGCTACTCACCGGCCATTGGCAGGGAATCTACAGCACCACAGACATCGGGGCTCCGAGCTTTCCCTGACCAACAGGGCTTCAACGTTTACCACCAGCTGCACCTGGGCGCCCACTGAAATAAAACCCCGAAAAATCACGAACGTCGGACGATTGCTCCCACACTGAAAGTGCCAGCAACTCAAGCTCTTGCTGCTACTCACCTCCCATTCCCAGCGCATCTACAACACCACAGACATCGGGGCTCCGGGCTTTCCCTGACCAACTGGGCTTCGACGTTTACCACCAGCTGAACCTGGGCGCCCACTGAAATAAAACCCCCAAAAAACACAAACGTCGGACTATTGCTCCCACACTGAAAGTGCCAGCCAGTCAAGCTCTTTCTGCTCCTCACCGCCCATTCCGAACGCATCTACAGCACCACAGACATCGGGGCTCCGGGCTTTCCCTGACCAACAGGGCTTCGACGTTTACCACCCGCTGCACCTGGGCGCCCACTGAAAAAAATAAACGAAAAATCACAAACGTCGGACGATTGCTCCCACACCGAAAGTGCCAGCAACTCAAGCTCTTGCTGCTCCTCACCGGCCATTGGAGGCGCATCTACAGCACCACAGACATCGGGGCTCCGGGCTTTCCCTGACCAACAGGGCTTCGACATTTACCACCAGCTGCACGTGGGCGCCCACTGAAAAAAATAAACGAAAAATCACGAACATCGCACGATTGCTCCCACACCGAAAGTGCCAGCCAGTCAAGCTCTTGCTGCTCCTCACCGGCCATTCCCAGCGCATCTACAGCACCACAGACATCGGGGCTCCGGGCTTTCCCTGACCAACAGGGCTTCGACATTTACCACCAGCTGCACCTGGGCGCCCACTGAAAAAAAACCCCGAAAAATCTCGAACGTCGGACGATTGCACCCACAACGAAAGTGCCAGCATGTGAGCCTCTTGCTGCTCTTCACCAGCTATTGGCAGCGCATCTACAACACCACAGACATCGGGGCTCTGCGCTTTCCCTGACCAACAGGCCTTCGACGTTTACCACCAGTTGAACCTGGGCGCCCACTGAAAAAAATAAACGAAAAATCACGAACGTCGGACGATTGCTCCCACACCGAAAGTGCCAGCAAGTCAAGCTCTTGCTGCTCCTCATCGCCCATTGGCAGCGCATCTACAGCACCACAGACATCGGGGCTCCGGGCTTTCCCTGACGAACCGGGCTTCGACATTTACCACCAGCTGCACCTGGGTGCCCCCTGAAAAAAAAACCCCAAAAAACACAAATGTCGGACGATTCCTGCCACACCTTAAATGCCAGCCTGTCAAGCTCTTGCTGCTACTCACCGGCTATTCCCAGCGCATCTACAGCACCACAGACATCGGGGCTCCGGGCTTTCCCTGACCAACAGGCCTTCGACGTTTACCACCAGCTGCACCTGGGCTCCCACTGAAAAAAAACCCTGAAAAATCAAAAACGTCGGACGATTGCTCCCACACCGAAAGTGCCAGCCTGTCAAGCTCTTGCTGCTCCTCACCGCCCATTCCCAGCGCATCTACAGCACCACAGACATCGGGGCTCCGGGCTTTCCCTGACCAACAGGGCTTCGACATTTACCACTAGCTGCACCTGGGTGCCCCCTGAAAAAAAAACCCCAAAAATCACGAACGTCGGACGATTCCTGCTACACCTTAAATGCCAGCCTGTCAAGCTCTTGCTGCTCCTCACCGGCCATTCCCAGCGCATCTACAGCACCACAGACATCGGGGCTCTGGGCTTTCCCTGACCAACAGGCCTTCGATGTTTACCACCTACTGAACCTGGGCGCCCAGTGAATAAAAATCCCCAAAAATCACAAACGTCCGACGATTGCTCCCACACTGAAAGTGCCAGCAACTCAAGCTCCTGCTGCTCCTCACCGCCCATTCCCAGCGCATCTACAGCACCACAGACATCGGGGCTCCGGGCTTTCCCTGACCAACACGGCTTCGACATTTACCACCAGCTGCACCTGTGCGCCCACTGAAAGTAAAACCCCGAAAAATCACGAACGTCGGACGATTGCTCCCACACCAAAAGTGCCAGCCAGTCAAGCTCTTGCTGCTCCTCACCGGAGAGTGGCAGTGCATCTACAGCACCACAGACATCGGGGCTCCGGGCTTTCCCTGACCAACAGGGCTTCGACGTTTACCACTCGCTGAACCTGGGCTCCCACTGAAAAGAACCCCAAAAAATCACGAACGTCGGACGATTGCTCCCACACCAAAAGTGCCAGACAGTCAAGCTCTAGCTGCTGAACACCGGCCATTCCCAGCGCATCTACAGCACCACAGACATCGGGGCTCCGGGCTTTCCCTGACCAACAGGGCTTCGACGTTTACCACCAGCTGCACCTGGGCGCCCACTGAAATAAAACCCCGAAAAATCACGAACGTCCGACGATTGCTCCCACACCCAAAGTGCCAGCCAGTCAACCTCTTGCTGCTCCTCACCGGCCATTGGCAGCGCATCTACAGCACCACAGATATCGGGGCTCCGAGCTTTCCCTGACCGACAGGGCTTCAACGTTTACCACCACCTGCACCTGGGCGCCCACTGAAATAAAACCCCGAAAAATCACGAACGTCGGACGATTCCTCCCACACCGAAAGTGCCAGCAACTCAAGCTCTTGCTGCTACTCACCGGCCATTCCCAGTGCATCTACAGCACCACAGACATCGGGGTTCTGCGCTTTCCCTGAACAACAGGGCTTCGACATTTACCACCAGCTGCACCTGGGTGCCCCCTGAAAAAAAAACCCCAAAAATCACAAATGTCAGACGATTCCTGCCACACCTTAAATGCCAGACTGTCAAGCTCTTGCTGCTACTTACCGGCCATTCCCAGCGCATCTACAGCACCACAGACATCAGGGCTCTGGACTTTCCCTGACGAACAGGGCTTCGACGTTTACCACCAGCTGCACCTGGTTACCCACTGAAAAAAAACCCTGAAAAATCACGAACGTCGGACGATTGCTCCCACACCAAAAGTGCCAGCCAGCCAAGCTCTTGCTGCTACTCACCGCCCATTGGCAGCGCATCTACAGCACCACAGGTATCGGGGCTCCGAGCTTTCCCTGACCAACAGGGCTTCGACGTTTACCACCAGCTGAACCTGGGCGCCCACTGAAATAAAACCCCGAAAAATCACGAACGTCGGACGATTGCTCCCACACCTTAAATGCCAGCCTGTCAAGCTCTTGCTGCTCCTCACCGCCCATTCCCAGCGCATCTACAGCACCACAGACATCAGGGCTCTGGACTTTCCCTGACCAACAGGGCTTCAACGTTTACCACCAGCTGAACCTGGGCGCCCACTGAAATGAACCCCGAAAAATCACGAACGTCGGACGATTGCTCCCACACCGAAAGTGCCAGCAACTCAAGCTCTTGCTGCTACTCACCGGACTTTGGCAGTGCATCTACAGCACCACAGACATCGGGGTTCTCCGCTTTCCCTGAACAACAGGGCTTCGACGTTTACCACCAGCTGCACCTGGGCGCCCACTGAAAAAAATAAATGAAAAATCACGAACGTCGGACGATTGCTCCCACACCAAAAGTGCCAGCCAGTCAAGCTCTTGCTGCTCCTCACCGGCCATTCCCAGCGCATCTACAGCACCACCGACACCGGGGCTCCGGGCGTTCCCTGACCAACAGGGCTTCGACGTTTACCACCAGCTGAACCTGGGCGCCCACTGAAATAAAAGCCCGAAAAATCACGAACGTCGGACGATTGCTCCCACACCGAAAGTGCCAGCCAGTCAAGCTCTTGCTGCTCCTGACCGGACTTTGCAGCGCATCTACAGCACCACAGACATCGGGGTTCTGCGCTTTCCCTGACCAACAGGGCTTTGACGTTTACCACTAGCTGAACCTGGGCGCCCCCTGAAAAAAAACCCTGAAAAATGATGAACGTCGGACGATTGCTCCCACACCAAAATTGCCAGCCAGTCAAGCTCTTGCTGCTCCTCACCGGACAGTGGCAGTGCATCTACAGCACCACAGACATCGGGGCTCCGGGCTTTCCCTGACCATCAGGGCTTCGACATTTACCACCAGCTGCACCTGGGCTCCCACTGAAAAGAACCCCGAAAAATCACGAACGTCCGACGATTGCTCCCACACCAGAAGTGCCAGACAGTCAAGCTCTAGCTGCTGAACACCGGCCATTCCCAGCGCATCTACAGCACCACAGACATCGGGGCTCCGGGCTTTCCCTGACCAACAGGGCTTCGACGTTTACCACCAGCTGCACCTGGGCGCCCACTGAAAAAAAACCCTGAAAAATGACGAACGTCCGACGATTGCTCCCACACCAAAATTGCCAGACAGTCAAGCTTTTGCTGCTCCTCCCCGGCATTGGCAGCGCATGTACAGCACCACAGACATCGGGGCTCCGGGCTTTCCCTGACGAACAGGGCTTCGACATTTACCACCTGCTGCACCTGGGCACCCACTGAAATAAAACCCCGAAAAATCACGAACGTCGGACGATTGCTCCCACACCAAAAGTGCCAGCAACTCAAGCTCTTGCTGCTCCTCACCTCCCATTCCCAGCGCATCTACAGCACCACAGACATCGGGGCTCTGGGCTTTCCCTGACAAACAGGGCTTCGACGTTTACCACCAGCTGCACCTGGGCGCCCGCTGAAAAAAATAAAAGAAAAATCACGAACGTCGGACGATTGCTCCCACACCAAAAGTGCCAGCCAGTCAAGCTCTTGCTGCTCCTCACCAGCCATTCCCAGCGCATCTACAGCACCACAGACATCGCGGCTCCGGGCTTTCCCTGACCAACAGGGCTTCGACGTTTACCACCAGCTGCACCTGGTTGCCCACTGAAAAAAAAACCCTGAAAAATCAAAAACGTCGGACGATTGATCCCACACCGAAAGTGCCAGCCTGTCAAGCTCTTGCTGTTCCTCACCGGCCATTGGCAGCGCATCTACAGCACCACAGACATCGGGGCTCTGGGCTTTCCCGGACCAACAGGGCTTCGACGTTTACCACCAGCTGAGCCTGGGCGCCAACTGAAAAGAACCCCGAAAAATCACGAACATCGGACGATTGCTCCCACACCGAAAGTGCCAGCAACTCAAGCTCTTGCTGCTCCTCACCGGCCATTGGCAGCGCATCTACAGCACCACAGACATCGGGGCTCCGGGCTTTCCCTGACCAACAGGGCTTCGACGTTTACCACTCGCTGAACCTGGGCTCCCACTGAAAAGAACCCCGAAAAATCACGAACATCGGACAATTGCTCCCACACCGAAAGTTCCAGCAACTCAAGCTCTTGCTGCTCCTCACCGGCCATTCCCAGCGCATCTACAGCACCACAGACATCGGGGCTCTGGGCTTTCCCTGACAAACAGGGCTTCGATGTTTACCACCAGCTGAACCTGGGCGCCCACTGAAATAAAACCCCGAAAAATCACAAACGTCGGACGATTCCTCCCACACAGAAAGTGCCAGCAACTCAAGCTCTTGCTGTTCCTCACCGGACTTTGGCAGTGCATCTACAGCACCACAGACATCACGGCTCCGGGCTTTCCCTGACCAACAGGGCTTCGACGTTTACCACCAGCTGCACCTGTGCGCCCACTGAAAAAAACCCCGAAAAATCACAAACGTCGGACGATTGCTCCCACACCAAAAGTGCCAGCCAGTCAAGCTCTTGCTGCTCCTCACCGGCCATTGGCAGCGCATCTACAGCACCACAGACATCGTGGCTCCGGGCTTTCCCTGACCAACAGGCCTTCGACATTTACCACCAGCTGCACCTGGGCGCCCACTGAAATAAAACCCCGAAAAATCACGAACGTCGGACGACTGCTCCCACACCCAAAGTGCCAGCCAGTCAAGCTCTTGCTGCTCCTCACCGGACAGTGGCAGTGCATCTACAACACCACAGACATCGGGGCTCCGGGCTTTCCCTGACCAACAGGGCTTCGACGTTTACCACTCGCTGAACCTGGGCTCCCACTGAAAATAACCCCGAAAAATCACGAACGTCGGACGATTGCTCCCACACCAAAAGTGCCAGCCAGTCAAGCTCATGCTGCTTCTAACCAGCCATTCCCAGCGCATCTACAGCGCCACAGACATCGGGGCTCCGGGCTTTCCCTGACCAACAGGGCTTCGACGTTTACCACCAGCTGCAGCTGGGCGCCCACTGAAATAAAACCCCGAAAAATCACGAACGTCGGACGATTGCTCCCACAACGAAAGTGCCAGCCAGTCAAGCTCTTGCTGCTCCTCACCGGCCATTCCCAGCGCATCTACAGCACCACAGACATCGGGGCTCCGGGCTTTCCCTGACCAACAGGGCTTCGACGTTTACCACCAGCTGCACATGGGCGCCCACTAAAAAAAATAAACGAAATATCACGAACATCAGACGATTCCTGCCACACCTTAAATGCCAGCCAGTCAAGCTCATGCTGCTTCTCACCAGCCGTTCCCAGCGCATCTACAGCACCACAGACATCGGGGCTCCGGGCTTTCCCTGACCAACAGGGCTTCGACGTTTACCACCAGCTGCACCTGGGCGCCCACTGAAATAAAACCCCGAAAAATCACGAACGTCGGACAATTGCTCCCACACCGAAAGTGCCAGACAGTCAACCTCTAGCTGCTCCTCACCGGGCATTACCAGCGCATCTACAGCACCACAGACATCGCGGCTCCGGGCTTTCCCTGACCAACAGGGCTTCGACATTTACCACCAGCTGCACATGGGCGCCCACTGAAAAAAAAACCCTAAAAAATCAAAAACGTCGGACAATTGCTCCCACACCGAAAGTGCCAGCCAGTCAAGCTCTTGCTGCTCCTCCCCAGCCATTGGCAGCGCATCTACAGCACCACAGACATCGGGGCTCCGGGCTTTCCCTGACCAACAGGGCTTCGACGTTTACCACCAGCTGAACCTGGGCGCCCACTGAAAAGAACCCCGAAAAATCACGAACGTCGGACGATTGCTCCCACACCGAAATTGCCAGCCAGTCAAGCTGTAGGTGCTCCTCACCTTCCATTCCCAGCGCATCTACAGCACCACAGACATCGGGGCTCCGGGCGTTCCCTGACCAACAGGGCTTAGAAGTTTATTACCAGCTGAACCTAGGCGCCCACTGGAAAAAAAATCCCCAAATATCATGAACGTCGGACGATTGCTCTCACACCAAAAGTGCCAGCCACTCAAGCTCTTGCTACCCCTCACCGGCCATTGGCGGGGCATCTACAGCACCACAGACATCGGGGCTCCGGGCTTTCCCTGACCAACAGGGCTTTGACGTTATACCACCCGCTGCACCTCGGCACCCACTGAAAAAAATAAACGAAAAATCATGAACATCGGACGATTGCTCCCACACCGAAAGTGCCAGCAACACAAGCTCTTCCTGCTCCTGACCGCCCATTCCCAGCGCATCTAGAGCACCACAGACATCGCGGCTCCGGGCTTTCCCTGACCAACAGGCCTTTGACATTTACCACCAGCTGCACCTGGTTGCCCACTGAAAAAAAACCCTGAAAAATCAAAAACGTCGGACGATTGCTCCCACACCAAAAGTGCCAGACAGTCAAGCTCTTGCTGCTCCTCACCTCCCATTGGCAGCGCATGTACAGCACCACAGACATCACGGCTCCGGGCTTTCCCTGACCAACAGGGCTTCGACGTTTACCACCAGCTGCACCTGGGCGCCCACTGAAAAAAACCCCTAAAAATCAGGAACATCGGACGATTGCTCCCACATTGAAAGTGCCAGCAACTCAAGCTCTTGCTGCTCCTCACCGGACTTTGGCAGTGCATCTACAGCACCACAGACATCAGGGTTCTGCGCTTTCCCTGACCAACAGGGCTTCAACGTTTACCACCCGCTGCACCTGGGCGCCCACTGAAATAAAACCCCGAAAAATCACGAACGTCCGACGATTGCTCCCACACCCAAAGTGCCAGCCAGTCAAGCTCTTGCTGCTCCTCACCGGCCATTTGCAGCGCATCTACAGCACCACAGACATCGGGGCTCCGGGCTTTCCCTGACCAACAGGGCTTCGACATTTACCACCAGCTGCACCTGGGCGCCCACTGAAATAAAACCCCGAAAAATCACGAACGTCGGACGATTGCTCCCACACCAAAAGTGCCAGCAACTCAAGCTCTTGCTGCTACTCACCGGACTTTGGCAGTGCATCTACAGCACCACAGACATCGGTGCTCCGGACTTTCCCTGATCAACTGGGCTTCAACGTTTACCACCAGCTGCACCTGGGCGCCCACTGAAATAAAACCCCGAAAAATCACTAACGTCGGACGATTGCTCCCACACCGAAAGTGCCAGCAACTCAAGCTCTTGCTGCTACTCACCGGACTTTGGGAGTGCATCTACAGCACCACAGACATCGGGGTTCTACGCTTTCCCTGACCAAGAGGGCTTCGACATTTACCATCAGCTGCACCTGGGCGCCCACTGAAAAAAATAAACGAAAAATCATGAACATCGGACGATTGCTCCCACACCGAAAGTGCCAGACAGTCAAGCTCTTGCTGCTACTCACCGCCCATTGGCAGGGCATCTACAGCACCACAGACATCGGGGCTCCGAGCTTTCCCTGACCAAGAGGGTTTCAACGTTTACCACCAGCGGCACCTGGGCGCCCACTGAAATAAAACCCCGAAAAATCACGAACGTCGGACGATTGCTCCCACACCAAAAGTGCCAGCAACTCAAGCTCTTGCTGCTCCTCACCGGCCATTGGCAGCACATCTACAGCACCACAGACATCGGGGCTCCGGGCTTTCCCTGACCAACAGGCCTTCGACGTTTACCACCAGCTGAACCTGGGCGCCCACTGAAAAAAAACCCTGAAAAATGACGAACGTCGGACGATTGCTCCCACACCAAAAGTGCCAGACAGTCAAGCTCTAGCTGCTGAACACCGGCCATTCCCAGCGCATCTACAGCACCACAGACATCGGGGCTCCGGGCTTTCCCTGACCAACAGGGCTTCGACATTTACCACCAGCTGCACCTGGGCGCCCACTGAAATAAAACCCCCAAAAATCACGAACGTCGGACGATTCCTCCCACACCGAAAGTGCCAGCCAGTCAAGCTCTTGCTGCTCCTCACCGGACTTTGGCAGTGCATCTACAGCACCACAGACATCGGGGCTCCGGGCTTTCCCTGACCAACAGGGCTTCGACGTTTACCACCAGCTGCACCTGGGCGCCCACTGAAAAAAAACCCCGAATAATCACAAACATCGGACGACTGCTCCCACACCAAAAGTGCCAGACAGTCAACCTCTTGCTGCTCCTCACCGGCCATTGGCAGCGCATCTACAGCACCACAGACATCGGGGCTCCGGGCGTTCCCTGACCAACAGGGCTTCGACGTTTACCACCAGCTGCACCTGGGTGCCCACTGAAAAAAACCCCGAAAAATCACGAACGTCGGACGATTGCTCCCACACCAGAAGTGCCAGCCAGTCAAGCTCTTGCTGCTCCTCACCGCCCATTGGCAGCGCATCTACAGCACCACAGACATCGGGGCTCCGGGCGTTCCCTGACCAACAGGGCTTCGACGTTTACCACCAGCTGCACCTGGGTGCCCACTGAAAAAAACCCCGAAAAATCACGAACGTCGGACGATTGTTCCCACATTGAAAGTGCCAGCCAGTCAAGCTCTTGCTGCTCCTCACCGGCCATTCCCAGCGCATCTACAGCACCACAGATATCGGGGTTCTGCGCTTTCCCTGACCAACAGGGCTTCGACGTTTACCACCAGCTGAACCTGGGCGCCCGCTGAAAAAAATAAAAGAAAAATCACGAACATCGGACGATTGCTCCCACACCGAAAGTGCCAGCCAGTCAAGCTCTTGCTGCTCCTCACCGGCCATTGGCAGCGCATCTACAGCACCACAGACATCGGGGCTCCGGGATTTCCCTGACCAACAGGGCTTCGACATTTACCACCAGCTGCACCTGGGCGCCCACTGAAATAAAACCCCGAAAAATCACGAATGTCGGACGATTGCTCCCACACCGAAAGTGCCAGCAACTCAAGCTCTTGCTGTTCCTCACCGGCCATTCCCAGCGCATCTACAGCACCACAGACATCGGGGCTCCGGGCTTTCCCTGACCAACAGGGCTTTGACGTTTACCACCAGCTGCACCTGGGCGCCCACTGAAAAAAAACCCCGAAAAATCACGAACATCGCACGATTGCTCCCACACCGAAAGTGCCAGCCAGTCAAGCTCTTGCTGCTCCTCACCTGCCATTCCCAGCGCATCTACAGCACCACAGACATCGGGGCTCCGGGCTTTCCCTGACCAACAGGGCTTCGACGTTTACCACCAGCTGCACCTGGTTACCCACTGAAAAAAAACCCTGAAAAATCAAAAACGTCGGACGATTGCTCCCACACCAAAAGTGCCAGCAACTCAAGCTCTTGCTGCTCCTCACCGCCCATTCCCAGCGCATCTACAGCACCACAGACATCGCGGCTCTGGGCTTTCTCTGACGAACGGGGCTTGGACATTTACCACCAGCTGCACCTGGTTACCCACTGAAAAAAAACCCTGAAAAATCACAAATGTCGGACGATTCCTGCCACACCTTAAATGCCAGCCTGTCAAGCTCTTGCTGCTACTCACCGGCCATTCCCAGCTCATCTACAGCACCACAGACATCGCGGCTCCGGGCTTTCCCTGACCAACAGGGCTTCGACGTTTACCACCCGCTGCACCTGGGCGCCCACTGAAAAAAATAAACGAAAAATCACAAACGTCGGACGATTGCTCCCACACCGAAAGTGCCAGCCAGTCAAGCTCTTGCTGCTCCTCACCGGCCATTGGCAGCGCATCTACAGCACCACAGACATCGCGGCTCCGGGCTTTCCCTGACCAACAGGGCTTCGACATTTACCACCAGCTGCACCTGGGAGCCCACTGAAATAAAACCCCGAAAAATCACGAACGTCGGACGATTGCTCCCACAACGAAAGTGCCAGCCTGTCAAGGTCTTGCTGCTCCTCACCGGCCATTGGCAGCGCATCTACAGCACCACAGACATCGGAGCTCCGGGCTTTCCCTGACCAACAGGGCTTCGACGTTTACCACTCGCTGCACCTGGGCTCCCACTGAAAAGAACCCCGAAAAATCACGAACGTCGGACGATTGCTCCCACACCGAAAGTGCCAGCAACACAAGCTCTTGCTGCTCCTCACCGGCCATTCCCAGCGCATCTACAGCACCACAGACATCGGGGCTCCGGGCTTTCCCTGACGAACAGGGCTTCGACGTTTACCACCAGCTGAACCTGGGCGCCCACTGGAAAAAAAACCCGAAAAATCACGAACGTCGGACGATTGTTCCCATATTGAAAGTGCCAGCCAGTCAAGCTCTTGCTGCTCCTCACCGGCCATTGGCAGCGCATCTACAGCACCACAGACATCGCGGCTCCGGGCTTTCCCTGACCATCAGGGCTTCGACATTTACCACCAGCTGAACCTGGGCCCCCACTGAAATAAAACCCCGAAAAATCACGAACGTCGGACGATTGCTCCCACAACGAAAGTGCCAGCAACTCAAGCTCTTGCTGCTACTCACCGGACCTTGGCAGCGCATCTACAGCACCACAGACATCGGGGCTCCGGGCTTTCCCTGACCAACAGGGCTTCGACGTTTACCACCAGCTGAACCTGGGCGCCCACTGAAAGTAAAACCCCGAAAAATCACGAACGTCGGACGATTGCTCCCACACCGAAAGTGCCAGCCAGTCAAGCTCTTGCTGCTCCTCACCGGCCATTGGCAGCGCATCTACAGCACCACAGACATCGGGGCTCCGGGCTTTCCCTGACCAACAGGGCTTCGACGTTTACCACCAGCTGAACCTGGGCGCCCACTGAAAGTAAAACCCCGAAAAATCACGAACATCGGACGATTGCTCCCACACCGAAAGTGCCAGCAACACAAGCTCTTGCTGCTCCTCAACGCCCATTCCCAGCGCATCTACAGCACCACAGACATCGGGGCTCCGGGCTTTCCCTGACGAACAGGGCTTCGACGTTTACCACCAGCTGCACCTGGGCGCCCACTGAAAAAAATAAACGAAAAATCATGAACATCGGACGATTGCTCCCACACCGAAAGTGCCAGCAACTCAAGCTCTTGCTGCTACTCACCGCCCATTGGCAGGGCATCTACAGCACCACAGACATCGGGGCTCCGAGCTTTCCCTGACCAACAGGGCTTCAACGTTTACCACCAGCTGCACCTGGGCGCCCACTGAAAAAAACCACAAAAATCACGAACGTCGGACGATTGCACCCACACCGAAAGTGCCAGACAGTCAAGCTCTTGCTGCTCCTCACCGGCCATTGGCAGCGCATCTACAGCACCACAGACATCGGGGCTCCGGGCTTTCCCTGACCAACAGGGCTTCGACATTTACCACCAGCTGCACCTGGGCGCCCACTGAAATAAAACTCCGAAAAATCACGAACGTCGGACGATTGCTCCCACAACGAAAGTGCCAGCAACTCAAGGTCCTGCTGCTACTCACCGGACTTTTGCAGCGCATCTACAGCACCACAGACATCGCGGCTCCGGGCTTTCCCTGACCAACAGGGCTTCGACGTTTACCACCCGCTGAACCTGGGCGCCCACTGAAAAAAATTAAAGAAAAATCACGAACGTCGGACGATTGCTCCCACAGCAAAAGTGCCAGCCAATGAAGCTCTTGCTGCTCCTCACCGGCCATTCCCAGCGCATCTACAGCACCACAGACATCGGGGCTCCGGGCTTTCCCTGACCAACAGGGCTTCGACATTTACCACCAGCTGCACCTGGTTACCCACTGAAAAAAAAACCCTGAAAAATCAAAAACGTCGGACGATTGCTCCCACACTGAAAGTGTGGGCAACTCAAGCTCTTGCTGCTCCTCACCGGCTATTGGCAGCGCATCTACAGCACCACAGACATCGGGGCTCCGGGCTTTCCCTGACCAACAGGGCTTCGACGTTTACCACCAGCTGAACCTGGGCGCCCACTGAAAGTAAAACCCCGAAGAATCACGAACGTCGGACGATTGCTCCCACACCAAAAGTGCCAGCCAGTCAAGCTCTTGCTGCTCCTCACCGCCCATTCCCAGCGCATCTACAGCACCACAGACATCGGGGCTCCGGGCTTTCCCTGACCAACAGGGCTTCGACGTTTACCACCAGCTGAACCTGGGCGCCCAGTGAATAAAAATCCCCAAAAATCACAAACGTCCGACGATTGCTCCTACACTGAAAGTGCCAGCCAGTCAAGCTCTTGCTGCTCCTCACCGCCCATTCCCAGCGCATCTACAGCACCACAGACATCGGGGCTGTGGGCTTTCCCTGACCAACAGGGCTTCGACGTTTACCACCAGCTGCACCTGTGCGCCCACTGAAAGTAAAACCCTGAAAAATCACGAACGTCGGACGATTGCTCCCACACCGAAAGTGCCAGCCAGTCAAGCTCTAGCTGCTGAACACCGGCCATTCCCAGCGCATCTACAGCACCACAGACATCGGGGCTCCGGGCTTTCCCTGACCATCAGGGCTTCGACATTTACCACCAGCTGCACCTGGGCTCCCACTGAAAAGAACCCCGAAAAATCACGAACGTCGGACGATTGCTCCCACACCAAAAGTGCCAGACAGTCAAGCTCTAGCTGCTGAACACCGGCCATTCCCAGCGCATCTACAGCACCACAGACATCGGGGCTCCGGGCTTTCCCTGACCAACAGGGCTTAGAAGTTTACCACCAGCTGAACCTGGGCGCCCACTGAAATAAAACCCCGAAAAATCACGAACGTCGGACGATTCCTCCCTCACCGAAAGTGCCAGCAACTCAAGCTCTTGCTGCTACTCACCGGACTTTGGCAGTGCATCTACAGCACCACAGACATCGGGGTTCTGCGCTTTCCCTGACCAACAGGGCTTCAACGTTTACCACCAGCTGAACCTGGGCGCCCACTGAAAAAAATAAACGAAAAATCACGAACATCGCACGTTTGCTCCCACACCGAAAGTGCCAGCCAGTCAAGCTCTTGCTGCTCCTCACCGGCCATTCCCAGCGCATCTACAGCACCACAGACATCGGGGCTCCGGGCTTTCCCTGACCAACAGGCCTTCGACGTTTACCACTCGCTGAACCTGGGCTCCCACTGAAAAGAACCCCGAAAAATCACGAACGTCGGACGATTGCTCCCACACCAAAAGTGCCAGCCAGTCAACCTCTTGCTGCTCCTCACCGGCCATTGGCAGCGCATCTACAGCACCACAGACATCGGGGCTCCGGGCTTTCCCTGACCAACAGGGCTTCGACGTTTACCACCAGCTGAACCTGGGAGCCCAGTGAAATAAAACCCCGAAAAATCACGAACGTCGGACGATTCCTCCCACACCGAAAGTGCCAGCAACTCAAGCTCTTGCTGCTCCTCACCGGCCATTCCCAGCGCATCTACAGCACCACAGACATCGGGGCTCTGGGCTTTCCCTGACCAACAGGCCTTCGACGTTTACCACCAGCTGCACCTGGGCTCCCACTGAAAAGAACCCCGAAAAATCACGAACGTCGGACGATTGCTCCCACACCAAAAGTGCCAGACAGTCAAGCTCTAGCTGCTGAACACCGGCCATTCCCAGCGCATCTACAGCACCACAGACATCGGGGCTCCGGGCTTTCCCTGACCAACTGGGCTTCGACGATTACCACCAGCTGAACCTGGGCGCCCACTGAAATAAAACCCCGAAAAATCACGAACGTCCGACGATTGCTCCCACACCCAAAGTGCCAGCCAGTCAAGCTCTTGCTGCTCCTCAGCGGCGATTGGCAGCACATCTACAGCACCACAGACATCGGGGCTCCGGGCTTTCCCTGACCAACAGGGCTTCGACGTTTACCACCAGCTGAACCTGGGCGCCCACTGGAAAAAAAACCCGAAAAATCACGAACGTCGGACGATTGCTCCCACAACGAAAGTGCCAGCAACTCAAGCTCTTGCTGCTCCTCACCGGCCATTGGCAGCACATCTACAGCACCACAGACATCGGGGCTCCGGGCTTTCCCTGACCATCAGGGCTTCGACATTTACCACCAGCTGCACCTGGGCTCCCACTGAAATAAAACCCCGAAAAATCACGAACGTCGGACGATTGCTCCCACAACGAAACTGCCAGCAACTCAAGCTCTTGCTGCTGCTCACCGGACTTTGGCAGTGCATCTACAGCACCACAGACATCGGGGCTCCAGGCTTTCCCTGACCAACAGCGTTCGACGTTTACCACCAGCTGCACCTGGGCGCCCACTGAAAAAAATAAACGAAAAATCATGAATATCGGACGATTGCTCCCACACCGAAACTGCCAGCAACTCAAGCTCTTGCTGCTACTCACTGCCCATTGGCAGGGCATCTACAGCACCACAGACATCGGGGCTCCGAGCTTTCCCTGACCAACTGGGCTTCAACGTTTACCACCCGCTGCACCTGGGCGCCCACTGAAAAAAATAAACGAAAAATCACAAACGTCAGACGATTGCTCCCACACCGAAAGTGCCAGCCAGTCAAGCTCTTGCTGCTCCTCACCGGCCATTGGCAGCGCATCTACAGCACCACAGACATCGCGGCTCCGGGCTTTCCCTGACCAACAGGGCTTCGACATTTACCACCAGCTGCACCTGGGAGCCCACTGAAATAAAACCCCGAAAAATCACGAACGTCGGACGATTGCTCCCACAACGAAAGTGCCAGCCTGTCAAGGTCTTGCTGCTCCTCACCGGCCATTGGCAGCGCATCTACAGCACCACAGACATCGGAGCTCCGGGCTTTCCCTGACCAACAGGGCTTCGACGTTTACCACTCGCTGCACCTGGGCTCCCACTGAAAAGAACCCCGAAAAATCACGAACGTCGGACGATTGCTCCCACACCGAAAGTGCCAGCAACACAAGCTCTTGCTGCTCCTCACCGGCCATTCCCAGCGCATCTACAGCACCACAGACATCGGGGCTCCGGGCTTTCCCTGACGAAGAGGGCTTCGACGTTTACCACCAGCTGAACCTGGGCGCCCACTGGAAAAAAAACCCGAAAAATCACGAACGTCGGATGAATGTTCCCACATTGAAAGTGCCAGCCAGTCAAGCTCTTGCTGCTCCTCACCGGCCATTGGCAGCGCATCTACAGCACCACGGACATCGCGGCTCCGGGCTTTCCCTGACCATCAGGGCTTCGACATTTACCACCAGCTGAACCTGGGCGCCCACTGAAAGTAAAACCCCGAAAAATCACGAACGTCGGACGATTGCTCCCACACCGAAAGTGCCAGCCAGTCAAGCTCTTGCTGCTCCTCACCGGCCATTGGCAGCGCATCTACAGCACCACAGACATCGGGGCTCCGGGCTTTCCCTGACCAACAGGGCTTCGACGTTTACCACCAGCTGAACCTGGGCGCCCACTGAAAGTAAAACCCCGAAAAATCACGAACATCGGACGATTGCTCCCACACCGAAAGTGCCAGCAACACAAGCTCTTGCTGCTCCTCACCGCCCATTCCCAGCGCATCTACAGCACCACAGACATCGGGGCTCCGGGCTTTCCCTGACGAACAGGGCTTCGACGTTTACCACCAGCTGCACCTGGGCGCCCACTGAAAAAAATAAACGAAAAATCATGAACATCGGACGATTGCTCCCACACCGAAAGTGCCAGCAACTCAAGCTCTTGCTGCTACTCACCGCCCATTGGCAGCGCATCTACAGCACCACAGACATCGGGGCTCTGCGCTTTCCCTGACCAACAGGGCTTCGACGTTTACCACCCGCTGAACCTGGGCGCCCACTGAAAAAAATTAAAGAAAAATCAGGAACGTCGGACGATTGCTCCCACACCAAAAGTGCCAGCCAATGAAGCTCTTGCTGCTCCTCACCGGCCATTCCCAGCGCATCTACAGCACCACAGACATCGCGGCTCCGGGCTTTCCCTGACCAACAGGCCTTCGACGTTTACCACCAGCTGCACCTGGGCGCCCACTGAAAAGAACCCCGAAAAATCACGAACGTCGGACGATTGCTCCCACACCAAAAGTGCCAGCCAGTCAACCTCTTGCTGCTCCTCACCGGCCATTGGCAGCGCATCTACAGCACCACAGACATCGGGGCTCCGGGCTTTCCCTGACCAACAGGGCTTCGACGTTTACCACCAGCTGAACCTGGGAGCCCAGTGAAATAAAACCCCGAAAAATCACGAACGTCGGACGATTCCTCCCACACCGAAAGTGCCAGCAACTCAAGCTCTTGCTGCTCCTCACCGGCCATTCCCAGCGCATCTACAGCACCACAGACATCGGGGCTCTGGGCTTTCCCTGACCAACAGGCCTTCGACGTTTACCACCAGCTGCACCTGGGCTCCCACTGAAAAGAACCCCGAAAAATCACGAACGTCGGACGATTGCTCCCACACCAAAAGTGCCAGACAGTCAAGCTCTAGCTGCTGAACACCGGCCATTCCCAGCGCATCTACAGCACCACAGACATCGGGGCTCCGGGCTTTCCCTGACCAACTGGGCTTCGACGATTACCACCAGCTGAACCTGGGCGCCCACTGAAATAAAACCCCGAAAAATCACGAACGTCCGACGATTGCTCCCACACCCAAAGTGCCAGCCAGTCAAGCTCTTGCTGCTCCTCAGCGGCGATTGGCAGCACATCTACAGCACCACAGACATCGGGGCTCCGGGCTTTCCCTGACCAACAGGGCTTCGACGTTTACCACCAGCTGAACCTGGGCGCCCACTGGACAAAAAACCCGAAAAATCACGAACGTCGGACGATTGCTCCCACAACGAAAGTGCCAGCAACTCAAGCTCTTGCTGCTCCTCACCGGCCATTGGCAGCACATCTACAGCACCACAGACATCGGGGCTCCGGGCTTTCCCTGACCATCAGGGCTTCGACATTTACCACCAGCTGCACCTGGGCGCCCACTGAAATAAAACCCCGAAAAATCACGAACGTCGGACGATTGCTCCCACAACGAAACTGCCAGCAACTCAAGCTCTTGCTGCTACTCACCGGATTTTGGCAGTGCATCTACAGCACCACAGACATCGGGGCTCCAGGCTTTCCCTGACGAACAGCGTTCGACGTTTACCACCAGCTGCACCTGGGCGCCCACTGAAAAAAATAAACGAAAAATCATGAATATCGGACGATTGCTCCCACACCGAAACTGCAAGCAACTCAAGCTCTTGCTGCTACTCACTGCCCATTGGCAGGGCATCTACAGCACCACAGACATCGGGGCTCCGAGCTTTCCCTGACCAACTGGGCTTCAACGTTTACCACCAGCTGCACCTGGGCGCACACTGAAATAAAACTCCGAAAAATCACGAACGTCAGACGATTGCTCCCACAACGAAAGTGCCAGCAACTCAAGCTCTTGCTGCTACTCACCAGACTTTGGCAGTGCATCTACAGCACCACAGACATCGGGGCTCCGGGCTTTCCCTGACCAACAGGGCTTCGACGTTTACCACCAGCTGAACCTGGGCGCCCACTGAAAAAAATAAACTAAAAATCACGAACATCGGACGATTGCTCCCACACCGAAAGTGCCAGACAGTCAAGCTCTTGCTGCTCCTCACCGGCCATTGGCAGCGCATCTACAGCACCACAGGTATCGGGGCTCCGAGCTTTCCCTGACCAACAGGGCTTCGACGTTTACCACCAGCTGAACCTGGGCGCCCACTGAAAGTAAAACCCCGAAAAATCACGAACATCGGACGATTGCTCCCACACCGAAAGTGCCAGCAACACAAGCTCTTGCTGCTCCTCACCGCCCATTCCCAGCGCATCTACAGCACCACAGACATCGGGGCTCTGGGCTTTCCCTGACCAACAGGGCTTCGACGTTTACTACCAGCTGAACCTGGGCGCCCACTGAAAAAAAACCCCGAAAAATCACAAACGTCGGACGATTGCTCCCACACCGAAAGTCCCAGCCAGTCAAGCTCTTGCTGCTCCTCACCGGCCATTCCCAGCGCATCTACAGCACCACAGACATCGCGGCTCCGGGCTTTCCCTCACCAACAGGGCTTCGACATTTACCACCAGCTGCACCTGGTTACCCACTGAAAAAAAACCCTGAAAAATCCAAAACGTCAGACGATTGCTCCCACACTGAAAGTGCCAGCAACTCAAGCTCTTGCTGCTCCTCACCGGCCATTGGCAGCGCATCTACAGCACCACAGACATCGCGGCTCTGGGCTTTCCCTGACCAACAGGCCTTCGACATTAACCACCAGCTGCACCTAGTTGGCCACTGAAAAAAAACCCTGAAAAATCAAAAACGTCGGACAATTGATCCCACACCGAAAGTGCCAGCCAGTCAAGCTCTTGCAGTTCCTCACCGGCCACTGGCAGCTCATCTACAGCGCCACAGACATCGGAGCTCCGGGCTTTCCCTGACCAACAGGCCTTCGACGTTTACCACCAGCTGCACCTGGGCTCCCACTGAAAAGAACCCCGAAAAATAACGAACGTCGGACGATTGCTCCCACAACGAAAGTGCCAGCAACTCAAGCTCTTGCTGCTACTCACCGGACTTTGGCAGTGCATCTACAGCACCACAGACATCGCGGCTCCGGGCTTTCCCTGACCAACAGGGCTTCGACGTTTACCACCAGCTGCACCTGGGCGCCCACTGAAAAAAATAAACGAAAAATCATGAATATCGGACGATTGCTCCCACACCGAAACTGCCAGCAACTCAAGCTCTTGCTGCTACTCACCGCCCATTGGCAGGGCATCTACAGCACCACAGACATCGGGGCTCCGAGCTTTCCCTGACCAACAGGGCTTCAACGTTTACCACCAGCTGCACCTGGGCGCCCACTGAAATAAATCTCCGAAAAATCACGAACGTCAGACGATTGCTCCCACAACGAAAGTGCCAGCAACTCAAGCTCTTGCTGCTACTCACCAGACTTTGGCAGCGCATCTACAGCACCACAGACATCGGGGCTCCGGGCTTTCCCTGACCAACAGGCCTTCGACGTTTACCACCAGCTGCACCTGGGCGCCCACTGAAATAAAACCCCGAAAAATCACGAACGTCGGACGATTGCTCCCACAACGAAAGTGCCAGCAACTCAAGCTCTTGCTGCTACTCACCGGACTTTGGCAGTGCATCTACAGCACCACAGACATCAGGGCTCCGAGCTTTCCCTGACCAACAGGGCTTCAACGTTTACCACCAGCTGCACCTGGGCGCCCACTGAAAAAGAAAACCCAAAAATCACAAATGTCGGACGATTCCTGCCACACCTTAAATGCCAGCCTGTCAAGCTCTGGCTGCCCCTCACCGCCCATTCCCAGCGCATCTACAGCACCACAGACATCGGGGCTCCGGGCTTTCCCTGACCAACAGGGCTTCGACGTTTACCACCAGCTGCACCTGGGCTCCCACTGAAAAGAACCCCCGAAAAATCATGAACATCGGTCGATTGCTCCCACACCGAAAGTGCCAGCAACACAAGCTCTTGCTGCTCCTCACCGGGCGTTCCCAGCGCATCTACAGCACCACAGACATCGGGGCTCCGGGCTTTCCCTGACCAACAGGGCTTAGACGTTTACCACCAGCTGAACCTGGGCGCCCAGTGAATAAAAATCCCCAAAAATCACAAACGTCCGACGATTGCTCCCACACCAAAAGTGCCAGCAACACAAGCTCTTGCTGCTCCTCACCGCCCATTGGCAGCGCATCTACAGCACCACAGACATCGGGGCTCCGGGCTTTCCCTGACCAACAGGGCTTAGAAGTTCACCACCAGCTGAACCTGGGCGCCCACTGAAAGTAAAACCCCGAAGAATCACGAACGTCGGACGATTGCTCCCACAACGAAAGTGCCAGCCAGTCAAGCTCTTGCTGCTCCTCACCGGCCATTCCCAGCGCATCTACAGCACCACAGACATCGGGGCTCCGGGCTTTCCCTGACCAACAGGGCTTAGAAGTTTACTACCAGCTGAACTTGGGCGCCCACTGGAAAAAAAATCCCCAAATATCACAAACGTCGGACGATTGCTCCCACACCGAAAGTGCCAGCCAGTCAAGCTCTTGCTGCTCCTCACCGGCCATTGGCAGCGCATCTACAGCACCACAGACATCGCGGCTCCGGGCTTTCCCTGACCAACAGGGCTTCGACATTTACCACCACCTGCACCTGGGAGCCCAGTGAAATAAAACCCCGAAAAATCACGAACGTCGGACGATTGCTCCCACAACGAAAGTGCCAGCCTGTCAAGGTCTTGCTGCTCCTCACCGGCCATTGGCAGCGCATCTACAGCACCACAGACATCGGAGCTCCGGGCTTTCCCTGACCAACAGGGCTTCGACGTTTACCACTCGCTGCACCTGGGCTCCCACTGAAAAGAACCCCGAAAAATCACGAACGTCGGACGATTGCTCCCACACCGAAAGTGCCAGCAACACAAGCTCTTGCTGCTCCTCACCGGCCATTCCCAGCGCATCTACAGCACCACAGACATCGGGGCTCCGGGCTTTCCCTGATGAACAGGTCTTCGACGTTTACCACCAGCTGAACCTGGGCGCCCACTGGAAAAAAAACCCGAAAAATCACGAACGTCGGATGAATGTTCCCACATTGAAAGTGCCAGCCAGTCAAGCTCTTGCTGCTCCTCACCGGCCATTGGCAGCGCATCTACAGCACCACAGACATCGCGGCTCCGGGCTTTCCCTGACCATCAGGGCTTCGACATTTACCATCAGCTGAACCTGGGCGCCCACTGAAAGTAAAACCCCGATAAATCACGAACGTCGGACGATTGCTCCCACACCGAAAGTGCCAGCCAGTCAAGCTCTTGCTGCTCCTCACCGGCCATTGGCAGCGCATCTACAGCACCACAGACATCGGGGCTCCGGGCTTTCCCTGACCAACAGGGCTTCGACGTTTACCACCAGCTGAACCTGGGCGCCCACTGAAAGTAAAACCCCGAAAAATCACGAACATCGGACGATTGCTCCCACACCGAAAGTGCCAGCAACACAAGCTCTTGCTGCTCCTCACCGCCCATTCCCAGCGCATCTACAGCACCACAGACATCGGGGCTCCGGGCTTTCCCTGACGAACAGGGCTTCGACGTTTACCACCAGCTGCACCTGGGCGCCCACTGAAAAAAATAAACGAAAAATCATGAACATCGGACGATTGCTCCCACACCGAAAGTGCCAGCAACACAAGCTCTTGCTGCTCCTCACCGGCCATTCCCAGCGCATCTACAGCACCACAGACATCGCGGCTCCGGGCTTTCCCTCACCAACAGGGCTTCGACATTTACCACCAGCTGCACCTGGTTACCCACTGAAAAAAAACCCTGAAAAATCCAAAACGTCAGACGATTGCTCCCACACTGAAAGTGCCAGCAACTCAAGCTCTTGCTGCTCCTCACCGGCCATTGGCAGCGCATCTACAGCACCACAGACATCGCGGCTCTGGGCTTTCCCTGACCAACAGGCCTTCGACATTAACCACCAGCTGCACCTAGTTGGCCACTGAAAAAAAACCCTGAAAAATCAAAAACGTCGGACAATTGATCCCACACCGAAAGTGCCAGCCAGTCAAGCTCTTGCAGTTCCTCACCGGCCACTGGCAGCTCATCTACAGCACCACAGACATCGGAGCTCCGGGCTTTCCCTGACCAACAGGCCTTCGACGTTTACCACCAGCTGCACCTGGGCTCCCACTGAAAAGAACCCCGAAAAATCACGAACGTCGGACGATTGCTCCCACAACGAAAGTGCCAGCAACTCAAGCTCTTGCTGCTACTCACCGGACTTTGGCAGTGCATCTACAGCACCACAGACATCGGGGCTCCGGGCTTTCCCTGACCAACAGGGCTTAGACGTTTACCACCAGCTGAACCTGGGCGCCCAGTGAATAAAAATCCCCAAAAATCACAAACGTCCGACGATTGCTCCCACACCAAAAGTGCCAGCAACACAAGCTCTTGCTGCTCCTCACCGCCCATTGGCAGCGCATCTACAGCACCACAGACATCGGGGCTCCGGGCTTTCCCTGACCAACAGGGCTTAGAAGTTCACCACCAGCTGAACCTGGGCGCCCACTGAAAGTAAAACCCCGAAGAATCACGAACGTCGGACGATTGCTCCCACAACGAAAGTGCCAGCCAGTCAAGCTCTTGCTGCTCCTCACCGGCCATTCCCAGCGCATCTACAGCACCACAGACATCGGGGCTCCGGGCTTTCCCTGACCAACAGGGCTTAGAAGTTTACTACCAGCTGAACTTGGGCGCCCACTGGAAAAAAAATCCCCAAATATCACAAACGTCGGACGATTGCTCCCACACCGAAAGTGCCAGCCAGTCAAGCTCTTGCTGCTCCTCACCGGCCATTGGCAGCGCATCTACAGCACCACAGACATCGCGGCTCCGGGCTTTCCCTGACCAACAGGGCTTCGACATTTACCACCACCTGCACCTGGGAGCCCAGTGAAATAAAACCCCGAAAAATCACGAACGTCGGACGATTGCTCCCACAACGAAAGTGCCAGCCTGTCAAGGTCTTGCTGCTCCTCACCGGCCATTGGCAGCGCATCTACAGCACCACAGACATCGGAGCTCCGGGCTTTCCCTGACCAACAGGGCTTCGACGTTTACCACTCGCTGCACCTGGGCTCCCACTGAAAAGAACCCCGAAAAATCACGAACGTCGGACGATTGCTCCCACACCGAAAGTGCCAGCAACACAAGCTCTTGCTGCTCCTCACCGGCCATTCCCAGCGCATCTACAGCACCACAGACATCGGGGCTCCGGGCTTTCCCTGATGAACAGGTCTTCGACGTTTACCACCAGCTGAACCTGGGCGCCCACTGGAAAAAAAACCCGAAAAATCACGAACGTCGGATGAATGTTCCCACATTGAAAGTGCCAGCCAGTCAAGCTCTTGCTGCTCCTCACCGGCCATTGGCAGCGCATCTACAGCACCACAGACATCGCGGCTCCGGGCTTTCCCTGACCATCAGGGCTTCGACATTTACCATCAGCTGAACCTGGGCGCCCACTGAAAGTAAAACCCCGATAAATCACGAACGTCGGACGATTGCTCCCACACCGAAAGTGCCAGCCAGTCAAGCTCTTGCTGCTCCTCACCGGCCATTGGCAGCGCATCTACAGCACCACAGACATCGGGGCTCCGGGCTTTCCCTGACCAACAGGGCTTCGACGTTTACCACCAGCTGAACCTGGGCGCCCACTGAAAGTAAAACCCCGAAAAATCACGAACATCGGACGATTGCTCCCACACCGAAAGTGCCAGCAACACAAGCTCTTGCTGCTCCTCACCGCCCATTCCCAGCGCATCTACAGCACCACAGACATCGGGGCTCCGGGCTTTCCCTGACGAACAGGGCTTCGACGTTTACCACCAGCTGCACCTGGGCGCCCACTGAAAAAAATAAACGAAAAATCATGAACATCGGACGATTGCTCCCACACCGAAAGTGCCAGCAACACAAGCTCTTGCTGCTCCTCACCGGCCATTCCCAGCGCATCTACAGCACCACAGACATCGCGGCTCCGGGCTTTCCCTCACCAACAGGGCTTCGACATTTACCACCAGCTGCACCTGGTTACCCACTGAAAAAAAACCCTGAAAAATCCAAAACGTCAGACGATTGCTCCCACACTGAAAGTGCCAGCAACTCAAGCTCTTGCTGCTCCTCACCGGCCATTGGCAGCGCATCTACAGCACCACAGACATCGCGGCTCTGGGCTTTCCCTGACCAACAGGCCTTCGACATTAACCACCAGCTGCACCTAGTTGGCCACTGAAAAAAAACCCTGAAAAATCAAAAACGTCGGACAATTGATCCCACACCGAAAGTGCCAGCCAGTCAAGCTCTTGCAGTTCCTCACCGGCCACTGGCAGCTCATCTACAGCACCACAGACATCGGAGCTCCGGGCTTTCCCTGACCAACAGGCCTTCGACGTTTACCACCAGCTGCACCTGGGCTCCCACTGAAAAGAACCCCGAAAAATCACGAACGTCGGACGATTGCTCCCACAACGAAAGTGCCAGCAACTCAAGCTCTTGCTGCTACTCACCGGACTTTGGCAGTGCATCTACAGCACCACAGACATCGCGGCTCCGGGCTTTCCCTGACGAACAGGGCTTCGACGTTTACCACCAGCTGCACCTGGGCGCCCACTGAAAAAAATAAACGAAAAATCATGAATATCGGACGATTGCTCCCACACCGAAACTGCCAGCAACTCAAGCTCTTGCTGCTACTCACCGCCCATTGGCAGGGCATCTACAGCACCACAGACATCGGGGCTCCGAGCTTTCCCTGACCAACAGGGCTTCAACGTTTACCACCAGCTGCACCTGGGCGCCCACTGAAATAAATCTCCGAAAAATCACGAACGTCAGACGATTGCTCCCACAACGAAAGTGCCAGCAACTCAAGCTCTTGCTGCTACTCACCAGACTTTGGCAGCGCATCTACAGCACCACAGACATCGGGGCTCCGGGCTTTCCCTGACCAACAGGCCTTCGACGTTTACCACCAGCTGCACCTGGGCGCCCACTGAAATAAAACCCCGAAAAATCACGAACGTCGGACGATTGCTCCCACAACGAAAGTGCCAGCAACTCAAGCTCTTGCTGCTACTCACCGGACTTTGGCAGTGCATCTACAGCACCACAGACATCAGGGCTCCGAGCTTTCCCTGACCAACAGGGCTTCAACGTTTACCACCAGCTGCACCTGGGCGCCCACTGAAAAAGAAAACCCAAAAATCACAAATGTCGGACGATTCCTGCCACACCTTAAATGCCAGCCTGTCAAGCTCTGGCTGCCCCTCACCGCCCATTCCCAGCGCATCTACAGCACCACAGACATCGGGGCTCCGGGCTTTCCCTGACCAACAGGGCTTCGACGTTTACCACCAGCTGCACCTGGGCTCCCACTGAAAAGAACCCCCGAAAAATCATGAACATCGGTCGATTGCTCCCACACCGAAAGTGCCAGCAACACAAGCTCTTGCTGCTCCTCACCGGGCGTTCCCAGCGCATCTACAGCACCACAGACATCGGGGCTCCGGGCTTTCCCTGACCAACAGGGCTTAGACGTTTACCACCAGCTGAACCTGGGCGCCCAGTGAATAAAAATCCCCAAAAATCACAAACGTCCGACGATTGCTCCCACACCAAAAGTGCCAGCAACACAAGCTCTTGCTGCTCCTCACCGCCCATTGGCAGCGCATCTACAGCACCACAGACATCGGGGCTCCGGGCTTTCCCTGACCAACAGGGCTTAGAAGTTCACCACCAGCTGAACCTGGGCGCCCACTGAAAGTAAAACCCCGAAGAATCACGAACGTCGGACGATTGCTCCCACAACGAAAGTGCCAGCCAGTCAAGCTCTTGCTGCTCCTCACCGGCCATTCCCAGCGCATCTACAGCACCACAGACATCGGGGCTCCGGGCTTTCCCTGACCAACAGGGCTTAGAAGTTTACTACCAGCTGAACTTGGGCGCCCACTGGAAAAAAAATCCCCAAATATCACAAACGTCGGACGATTGCTCCCACACCGAAAGTGCCAGCCAGTCAAGCTCTTGCTGCTCCTCACCGGCCATTGGCAGCGCATCTACAGCACCACAGACATCGCGGCTCCGGGCTTTCCCTGACCAACAGGGCTTCGACATTTACCACCACCTGCACCTGGGAGCCCAGTGAAATAAAACCCCGAAAAATCACGAACGTCGGACGATTGCTCCCACAACGAAAGTGCCAGCCTGTCAAGGTCTTGCTGCTCCTCACCGGCCATTGGCAGCGCATCTACAGCACCACAGACATCGGAGCTCCGGGCTTTCCCTGACCAACAGGGCTTCGACGTTTACCACTCGCTGCACCTGGGCTCCCACTGAAAAGAACCCCGAAAAATCACGAACGTCGGACGATTGCTCCCACACCGAAAGTGCCAGCAACACAAGCTCTTGCTGCTCCTCACCGGCCATTCCCAGCGCATCTACAGCACCACAGACATCGGGGCTCCGGGCTTTCCCTGACGAACAGGTCTTCGACGTTTACCACCAGCTGAACCTGGGCGCCCACTGGAAAAAAAACCCGAAAAATCACGAACGTCGGATGAATGTTCCCACATTGAAAGTGCCAGCCAGTCAAGCTCTTGCTGCTCCTCACCGGCCATTGGCAGCGCATCTACAGCACCACAGACATCGCGGCTCCGGGCTTTCCCTGACCATCAGGGCTTCGACATTTACCATCAGCTGAACCTGGGCGCCCACTGAAAGTAAAACCCCGAAAAATCACGAACGTCGGACGATTGCTCCCACACCGAAAGTGCCAGCCAGTCAAGCTCTTGCTGCTCCTCACCGGCCATTGGCAGCGCATCTACAGCACCACAGACATCGGGGCTCCGGGCTTTCCCTGACCAACAGGGCTTCGACGTTTACCACCAGCTGAACCTGGGCGCCCACTGAAAGTAAAACCCCGAAAAATCACGAACATCGGACGATTGCTCCCACACCGAAAGTGCCAGCAACACAAGCTCTTGCTGCTCCTCACCGCCCATTCCCAGCGCATCTACAGCACCACAGACATCGGGGCTCCGGGCTTTCCCTGACCAACAGGGCTTCGACGTTTACCACCAGCTGCACCTGGGCGCCCACTGAAAAAAATAAACGAAAAATCATGAACATCGGACGATTGCTCCCACACCGAAACTGCCAGCAACTCAAGCTCTTGCTGCTACTCACCGCCCATTGGCAGCGCATCTACAGCACCACAGACATCGGGGCTCCGGGCTTTCCCTGACCAACAGGGCTTCGACATTTACCACCAGCTGCACCTGGGCGCCCACTGAAATAAAACTCCGAAAAATCACGAACGTCGGACGATTGCTCCCACAACAAAAGTGCCAGCAACTCAAGGTCCTGCTGCTACTCACCGGACTTTGGCAGCGCATCTACAGCACCACAGACATCGCGGCTCCGGGCTTTCCCTGACCAACAGGGCTTCGACGTTTACCACCCGCTGAACCTGGGCGCCCACTGAAAAAAATTAAAGAAAAATCACGAACGTCGGACGATTGCTCCCACAGCAAAAGTGCCAGCCAATGAAGCTCTTGCTGCTCCTCACCGGCCATTCCCAGCGCATCTACAGCACCACAGACATCGGGGCTCCGGGCTTTCCCTGACCAACAGGCCTTCGACGTTTACCACTCGCTGAACCTGGGCTCCCACTAAAAAGAACCCCGAAAAATCACGAACGTCGGACGATTGCTCCCACACCAAAAGTGCCAGCCAGTCAACCTCTTGCTGCTCCTCACCGGCCATTGGCAGCGCATCTACAGCACCACAGACATCGGGGCTCCGGGCTTTCCCTGACCAACAGGGCTTCGACGTTTACCACCAGCTGAACCTGGGAGCCCAGTGAAATAAAACCCCGAAAAATCACGAACGTCGGACGTTTCCTCCCACACCGAAAGTGCCAGCAACTCAAGCTCTTGCTGCTCCTCACCGGCCATTCCCAGCGCATCTACAGCACCACAGACATCGGGGCTCTGGGCTTTCCCTGACCAACAGGCCTTCGACGTTTACCACCAGCTGCACCTGGGCTCCCACTGAAAAGAACCCCGAAAAATCACGAACGTCGGACGATTGCTCCCACACCCAAAGTGCCAGACAGTCAAGCTCTAGCTGCTGAACACCGGCCATTCCCAGCGCATCTACAGCACCACAGACATCGGGGCTCCGGGCTTTCCCTGACCAACAGGGCTTCGACGTTTACCACCAGCTGAACCTGGGCGCCCACTGGACAAAAAACCCGAAAAATCACGAACGTCGGACGATTGCTCCCACAACGAAAGTGCCAGCAACTCAAGCTCTTGCTGCTCCTCACCGGCCATTGGCAGCACATCTACAGCACCACAGACATCGGGGCTCCGGGCTTTCCCTGACCATCAGGGCTTCGACATTTACCACCAGCTGCACCTGGGCGCCCACTGAAATAAAACCCCGAAAAATCACGAACGTCGGACGATTGCTCCCACAACGAAACTGCCAGCAACTCAAGCTCTTGCTGCTACTCACCGGACTTTGGCAGTGCATCTACAGCACCACAGACATCGGGGCTCCAGGCTTTCCCTGACGAACAGCGTTCGACGTTTACCACCAGCTGCACCTGGGCGCCCACTGAAAAAAATAAACGAAAAATCATGAATATCGGACGATTGCTCCCACACCGAAACTGCCAGCAACTCAAGCTCTTACTGCTACTCACTGCCCATTGGCAGGGCATCTACAGCACCACAGACATCGGGGCTCCGAGCTTTCCCTGACCAACTGGGCTTCAACGTTTACCACCAGCTGCACCTGGGCGCACACTGAAATAAAACTCCGAAAAATCACGAACGTCAGACGATTGCTCCCACAACGAAAGTGCCAGCAACTCAAGCTCTTGCTGCTACTCACCAGACTTTGGCAGTGCATCTACAGCACCACAGACATCGGGGCTCCGGGCTTTCCCTGACCAACAGGGCTTCGACGTTTACCACCAGCTGAACCTGGGCGACCACTGAAAAAAATAAACTAAAAATCACGAACATCGGACGATTGCTCCCACACCGAAAGTGCCAGACAGTCAAGCTCTTGCTGCTCCTCACCGGCCATTGGCAGCTCATCTACAGCATCACAGATATCGGGGCTCCGGGCTTTCCGTGACCAACAGGGCTTCGACGTTTACCACCAGCTGAACCTGGGCGCCCACTGAAAGTAAAACCCCGAAAAATCACGAACATCGGACGATTGCTCCCACACCGAAAGTGCCAGCAACACAAGCTCTTGCTGCTCCTCACCGCCCATTCCCAGCGCATCTACAGCACCACAGACATCGAAGCTCTGGGCTTTCCCTGACCAACAGGGCTTCGACGTTTACTACCAGCTGAACCTGGGCGCCCACTGAAAAAAAACCCCGAAAAATCACAAACGTCGGACGATTGCTCCCACACCGAAAGTCCCAGCCAGTCAAGCTCTTGCTGCTCCTCACCGGCCATTGGCAGCGCATCTACAGCACCACAGACATCGCGGCTCTGGGCTTTCCCTGACCAACAGGCCTTCGACATTAACCACCAGCTGCACCTAGTTGGCCACTGAAAAAAAACCCTGAAAAATCAAAAACGTCGGACAATTGATCCCACACCGAAAGTGCCAGCCAGTCAAGCTCTTGCAGTTCCTCACCGGCCACTGGCAGCTCATCTACAGCACCACAGACATCGGAGCTCCGGGCTTTCCCTGACCAACAGGCCTTCGACGTTTACCACCAGCTGCACCTGGGCTCCCACTGAAAAGAACCCCGAAAAATCACGAACGTCGGACGATTGCTCCCACAACGAAAGTGCCAGCAACTCAAGCTCTTGCTGCTACTCACCGGACTTTGGCAGTGCATCTACAGCACCACAGACATCGCGGCTCCGGGCTTTCCCTGACGAACAGGGCTTCGACGTTTACCACCAGCTGCACCTGGGCGCCCACTGAAAAAAATAAACGAAAAATCATGAATATCGGACGATTGCTCCCACACCGAAACTGCCAGCAACTCAAGCTCTTGCTGCTACTCACCGCCCATTGGCAGGGCATCTACAGCACCACAGACATCGGGGCTCCGGGCTTTCCCTGACCAACAGGGCTTAGACGTTTACCACCAGCTGAACCTGGGCGCCCAGTGAATAAAAATCCCCAAAAATCACAAACGTCCGACGATTGCTCCCACACCAAAAGTGCCAGCAACACAAGCTCTTGCTGCTCCTCACCGCCCATTGGCAGCGCATCTACAGCACCACAGACATCGGGGCTCCGGGCTTTCCCTGACCAACAGGGCTTAGAAGTTTACCACCAGCTGAACCTGGGCGCCTACTGAAAGTAAAACCCCGAAGAATCACGAACGTCGGACGATTGCTCCCACAACGAAAGTGCCAGCCAGTCAAGCTCTTGCTGCTCCTCACCGGCCATTCCCAGCGCATCTACAGCACCACAGACATCGGGGCTCCGGGCTTTCCCTGACCAACAGGGCTTAGAAGTTTACTACCAGCTGAACTTGGGCGCCCACTGGAAAAAAAATCCCCAAATATCACAAACGTCGGACGATTGCTCCCACACCGAAAGTCCCAGTCAGTCAAGCTCTTGCTGCTCCTCACCGGCCATTGGCACCGCATCTACAGCACCACAGACATCACGGCTCCGGGCTTTCCCTGACCAACAGGGCTTCGACATTTACCACCAGCTGCACCTGGTTACCCACTGAAAAAAAACCCTGAAAAATCAAAAACGTCGGACGATTGCTCCCACACCAAAAGTGCCAGCCAGTCAAGCTCTTGCTGCTCCTCACCGGCCATGGGCAGTGAATCTACAGCACCACAGACATCCCGGCTCCGGGCTTTCCCTGACGAACAGGGCTTCGACATTTACCACCAGATGCACCTGGGCGCCCACTGAAATAAATAAACGAAAAATCACAAACGTCGGACGATTGCTCCCACACCTGAAGTGCCAGCCAGTCAAGCTCTTGCTGCTCCTCACCGGCCATTGGCAGCGCATCTACAGCACCACAGACATCGGGGCTCCGGGCTTTCCCTGACCAACAGGGCTTCGACGTTTACCACCAGCTGCACCTCGGAGCCCGCTGAAAAAAACCCCGAAAAATCACAAACGTCGGATGATTGCTCCCACACCGAAAGTGCCAGCAACTCAAGCTCTTGCTGCTACTCACCGGACTTTGGCAGTGCATCTACAGCACCACAGACATCGGGGTCCTGCGCTTTCCCTGAACAACAGGGCTTCAACGTTTACCACCAGCTCCCCCTGGCGCCCGCTGAAAAAAACCCCGAAAAATCACAAACGTCGGACGATTGCTCCCACACCGAAAGTGCCAGTCAGTCAAGCTCTTGCTGCTACTCACGGGCCATGGGCAGCGCATCTACAGCACCACAGACATCGTGGCTCCGGGCTTTCCCTGACCAACAGGGCTTCGACATTTACCACCAGCTGCACCTGGGTGCCCCCTGAAAAAAAAACCCCAAAAATCACAAATGTCGGACGATTCCTGCCACACCTTAAATGCCAGCCTGTCAAGCTCTTGCTGCTCCTCACCGGCCATTGGAGGCGCATCTACAGCACCACAGACATCGGGGCTCCGGGCTTTCCCTGACCAACAGGGCTTCAACGTTTACCACCAGCTGCACCTGGGCGCCCACTGAAAAAAATAAACGAAAAATCACGAACATCGCACGATTGCTCCCACATCGAAAGTGCCAGCAACTCAAGCTCTTGCTGCTACTCACCTCCCATTCCCAGCGCATCTACAGCACCACAGACATCGGGGCTCCGGGCTTTCCCTGACGAACAGGGCTTCGACGTTTACCACCAGCTGAACCTGGGCGCGCACTGGAAAAAAAACCCGAAAAATCACGAACGTCGGACGATTGTTCCCACATTGAAAGTGCCAGCCAGTCAAGCTCTTGCTGCTATTCACCGGCCATTGGCAGCGCATCTACAGCACCACAGACATCGGGGCTCCGGGCTTTCCCTGACCAACAGGGCTTCGACGTTTACCACCCGCTGCACCTGGGCTCCCACTGAAAAGAACACCGAAAAATCACAAACGTCGGACGATTGCTCCCACACCGAAATTGCCAGCCAGTCAAGCTCTTGCTGCTCCTCACCGCCCATTGGCAGCGCATCTACAGCACCACAGACATCGGAGCTCCGGGCTTTCCATGACGAACCAAGCTTCGACATTTACCACCAGCTGCACCTGGGCTCCCACTGAAAAGAACCCCCGAAAAATCACGAACATCGGACGATTGCTCCCACACCGAAAGTGCCAGCAACACAAGCTCTTGCTGCTCCTCACCGGCCGTTCCCAGCACATCTACAGCACCACAGACATCGGGGCTCCGGGCTCTCCCTGACCAACAGGGCTTCGACGTTTACCACCAGCTGAACCTGGGCGCCCACTGAAAAAAATAAACGAAAAATCACGAAGATCAGACGATTGATCCCACAACGAAAGTGCCAGCCAGTCAAGCTCTTGCTGCTCCTCACCGCCCATTCCCAGCGCATCTACAGCACCACAGACATCGGGGCTCCGGGCTTTCCCTGACCAACAGGGCTTCGACATTTACCACCAGCTGCACCTGGGCGCACACTGAAATAAAACCCCGAAAAATCACGAACGTCGGACGATTGCTCCCACAACGAAAGTGCCAGGAACTCAAGCTCTTGCTGCTACTCACCGCCCATTGGCAGCGCATCTACAGCACCACAGACATCGGGGCTCCGGGCTTTCCCTGACCAACAGGGCTTCGACGTTTACCACCAGCTGCACCTGGGCGCCCACTGAAAAAAACCCCGAAAACTCACGAACGTCGGACGATTCCTCCCACACCGAAAGTGCCAGCATGTCAGCCTCTTGCTGCTCCTCACCGGCCATTGGCAGCGCATCTACAGCACCACAGACATCGGGGCTCCGGGCTTTCCCTGACCAACAGGGCTTCGACGTTTACCACCAGCTGAACCTGGGCGCCCACTGAAAAAAAACCCCGAAAAATCACGAACGTCGGACGATTGCTCCCACACTGAAAGTGCCAGCCAGTCAAGCTCTTGCTGCTCCTCACCGGCCATTGGCAGCGCATCTACAGCACCACAGACATCGCGGCTCTGGGCTTTCCCTGACCAACAGGCCTTCGACATTTACCACCAGCTGCACCTAGTTGGCCACTGAAAAAAAACCCTGAAAAATCGAAAACATCCGACAATTGATCCCACACCCAAAGTGCCAGCCAGTCAAGCTCTTGCAGTTCCTCACCGGCCACTGGCAGCTCATGTACAGCACTACAGACATCGGAGCTCCGGGCTTTCCCTGACCAACAGGGCTTCGACGTTTACCACTCGCTGCACCTAGGCTCCCACTGAAAAGAACCCCGAAATATCACGAACGTCGGACGATTGCACCCACACCGAAAGTGCCAGCAACACAAGCTCTTGCTGCTCCTCACCGCCCATTCCCAGCGCATCTACAGCACCACAGACATCGGGGCTCCGGGCTTTCCCTGACCAACTGGGCTTCAACGTTTACCACCAGCTGAACCTGGGCGCCCACTGAAATAAAACCTCCAAAAATCACGAACGTCGGACGATTGCTCCCACACCGAAAGTGCCAGACAGTCAACCTCTTGCTGCTCCTCGCCGGCCATTGGCAGCGCATCTACAGCACCACAGACATCGGGGTTCTGCGCGTTCCCTGACCAACAGGGCTTCGACGTTTACCACCAGCTGAACCTGGGCGCCCACTGAAAAAAATAAAAGAAAAATCACGAACATCGGACAATTGCTCCCACACCAAAAGTGCCAGCCAGTCAAGCTCTTGCTGCTCCTCACCGGACTTTGGCAGCGCATCTACAGCACCACAGACATCGGGGCTCCGGGCTTTCCCTGACAAACAGGGCTTCGACGTTTACCACCAGCTGCACCTGGGCGCCCACTGGAAAAAAAACCCGAAAAATCACGAACGTCAGACGATTGCTCCCACACCGAAAGTGCCAGGAACTCAAGCTCTTGCTGCTCCTCACCGGACTTTGGCAGCGCATCTACAGCACCACAGACATCGGGGCTCCGGGCTTTCCCTGACCAACAGGGCTTCGACGTTTACCACCAGCTGCACCTGGGCGCCCACTGAAAAAAATAAACGAAAAATCACGAACATCGGATGATTGCTCCCACACCGAAAGTGCCAGCAACTCAAGCTCTTGCTGCTACTCACCGCCCATTGGCAGGGCATCTACAGCACCACAGACATCGGGGCTCCGAGCTTTCCCTGACCAACAGGGCTTCAACGTTTACCACCAGCTGCACCTGGGCGCCCACTGAAAAAAAACCCCGAAAAATCACGAACGTCAGACGATTGCTCCCACAACGAAAGTGCCAGCCAGTCAAGCTCTTGCTGCTCCTCCCCGGCCACTCCCAGTGCATCTACAGCACCACAGACATCGGGGCTCTGGGCTTTCCCTGACGAACAGGGCTTCAACGTTTACCACCAGCTGCACCTGGGCGCCCACTGAAAAAAACCCCAAAAATCACGAACGTCGGACGATTGCTCCCACACCGAAAGTGCCAGCATGTCAGCCTCTTGCTGCTCCTCACCGACCATTGGCAGCGCATCTACAGCACCACAGACATCGGGGCTCCGGGCTTTCCCTGACCAACAGGGCTTCGACATTTACCACCAGCTGCACCTGGGCGCCCACTGAAATAAAACTCCGAAAAATCACGAACGTCGGACGATTGCTCCCACAACGAAAGTGCCAGCAACTCAAGCTCTTGCTGCTACTCACCAGACTTTGGCAGTGCATCTACAGCACCACATACATTGGGGTTCTGCGCTTTCCCTGACCAACAGGGCTTCGACGTTTACCACCAGCTGAACCTGGGCGCCCACTGAAAAAAATAAACTAAAAATCACGAACATCGGACGATTGCTCCCACACCGAAAGTGCCAGACAGTCAAGCTCTTGCTGCTCCTCACCGCCCATTCCCAGCGCATCTACAGCACCACAGACATCGGGGCTCCGGGCTTTCCGTGACCAACAGGGCTTCGACGTTTACCACCAGCTGAACCTGGGCGCCCACTGAAAGTAAAACCCCGAAAAATCACGAACATCGGACGATTGCTCCCACACCGAAAGTGCCAGCAACACAATCTCTTGCTGCTCCTCACCGGCCATTCCCAGCGCATCTACAGCACCACAGACATCGGGGCTCTGAGCTTTCCCTGACGAACAGGGCTTCGACGTTTACCACCAGTTGAACCTGGGCGCCCACTGAAAAAAATAAACGAAAAATCACGAACATCGGACGATTGCTCCCACACCGAAAGTGCCAGCCTGTCAAGCTCTTGCTGCTCCTCACCGGCCATTCCCAGCGCATCTACAGCACCACAGACATCGGGGCTCCGGGCTTTCCCTGACCAACAGGGCTTCGACGTTTACCACTCGCTGCAGCTGGGCTCCCACTGAAAAGAACCCCGAAAAATCACGAACGTCGGACGATTGCTCCCACACCGAAAGTGCCAGCCAGTCAAGCTCTTGCTGCTCCTCACCGGCCATTCCCAGCGCATCTACAGCACCACAGACATCGGGGCTCCGGGGTTTCCCTGACCAACCGGGCTTCGACATTTACCACCAGCTGCACCTGGGTGCCCCCTGAAAAAAAAACCACAAAAATCACGAACGTCGGACGATTCCTGCCACACCTTAAATGCCAGCCTGTCATGCTCTTGCTGCTCCTCACCGGCCATTCCCAACGCATCTACAGCACCACAGACATCGGGGCTGTGGGCTTTCCCTGACCAACATGGCTTCGACATTTACCACCAGCTGCACCTGTGCGCCCACTGAAAGTAAAACCCCGAAAAATCACGAACGTTGGACGATTGCTCCCACAACGAAAGTGCCAGCCAGCCAAGCTCTTGCTGCTCCTCACCGGCCATTGGCAGCGCATCTACAGCACCACAGACATCGTGGCTCCGGGCTTTCCCTGACCAACAGGCCTTCGACATTTACCACCAGCTGCACCTGGGCGCCCACTGAAAAAAAACCCTGAAAAATGACGAACGTCCGACGATTGCTCCCACACCAAAAGTGCCAGCCAGTCAAGCTCTTGCTGCTCCTCACCGGACAGTGGCAGTGCATCTACAGCACCACAGACATTGGGGCTCCGGGCTTTCCCTGACCAACAGGCCTTCGACGTTTACCACTCGCTGAACCTGGGCTCCCACTGAAAAGAACCCCGAAAAATCACGAACGTCCGACGATTGCGCCCACACCAAAAGTGCCAGACAGTCAAGCTCTAGCTGCTGAACACCGGCCATTCCCAGCGCATCTACATCACCACAGACATCGGGGCTCCGGGCTTTCCCTGACCAACAGGTCTTAGAAGTTTACCACCAGCTGAACCTGGGCGCCCACTGAAATAAAACCCCGAAAAATCACGAACGTCCGACGATTGCGCCCACACCCAAAGTGTCAGCCAGTCAAGCTCTTGCTGCTGCTCACCGGACTTTGGCAGTGCATCTACAGCACCACAGACATCGGGGCTCCGGGCTTTCCCTGACCATCAGGGCTTCGACATTTACCACCAGCTGCACCTCGGCTCCCACTGAAATAAAAGCCCGAAAAATCACGAACGTCGGACGATTGCTCCCACAACGAAAGTGCCAGCCAGTCAAGCTCTTGCTGCTCCTCACCGCCCATTCCCAGCGCATCTACAGCACCACAGACATCGGGGCTCCGGGCTT